>NC_138979.1:76751343-77049665 GCF_964341445.2 Mesoplodon mirus
AAGCTGGTTTGATGGTGTTGAGTTCTCTTAGCTTTTGTTTGTCTGTAATGCTTTTAATTTCTCCGTCAAATCTGAATGAGATCCTTGCTGGGTAGAGTAATCTTGTTTGTAGGTTTTTCTCTTTCATCAGTTTAAATATGTCCTGCCTCTCCCTTCTGGCTTGCCGAATTTCAGCTGAAAGATCAGCTGTTAACCTTATGGGGATTCCCTTATGTTACTTGTTGTTTTTCCCTTGCTGGTTTTAATATTTATCTTTGTATTTAATTTTTGATAGTTTGATTAATATGTGTATTGGCGTGTTTCTCCTTGGAATTTTCCAGTATGGGACTCTCTGTGCCTCCTGGACTTGGTTAATTCTTTCCTTTCCCTTATTAGTGAACTTTTCAACTATAATCTCTTCAAATATTTTCTCAGTCCCTCTCTTTTTCTCTTCTTCTGGGACCCCTATAATTCGAATGTTGGTGCACTAAATGTTGTCCCAGAGGTCTCTGATACTGTCCTCAATCATTTTCATTGTTTTTTCTTTATTCTGCTCTGCAGTAACTTCTTCCACTGTATTATCTTCCAGGTCACGTATCCATTCTTCTGCCTCAGTTATTCTGCTATTGATCTCTTCTAGAGAATTTTAAATTTCATTTATTGTGTTGTTCATCATCATTTGTTTGCTCTTTAGTTCTTCTAGGTCCTCATTAATCTTTTCTTGTATTTTCTCCATTGTATTCCCAAGATTTTGGATTATCTTTACTATCATTATTCTGAATTGTTTTTCAGGTATACTGCTTATTTCCTCTTCATTTGTTAGGTCTGGTGGGTTTATGCCTTGCTCCTTCATTCGCTGTGAGTTTCTCTGTCTTCTCATTTTGCTTAACTTACTGTGTTTGGGGTCTCCTTTTCACAGGCTGCAGTTTCATTGTTTCCATTGTTTTTGGTGTTTGTCCCCAGTAGCTAAGGTTGGTTCAGTGGGTTGTGTAGGCTTCCTGGTAGAGGGGACTAGTGCCTGTGTTCTGGTGGATGAGTCTGGATCTTTTCTTTCTGGTGGGCATGTACAGGTCTGGTGGTGTGTTTTGGGTTGTCTGTGGCCTTATTATAATTTCAGGCAGCTTCTGTGTTAATGGTAGGGGTTGTGTTCCTGTCTTGCTAATTGTTTGTCATAGAGTGTCCTGCATTGTAGCTTGCTTGTCATTGAGTGGAGCTGCATGTTGCCATTGAGATGAGATTTCTGGGAGATTTTTGCTGTTTGATATTACATGGACCTGGGAGGTTTCTTGTGGACCAGTGTCCTGAACTTGGCTCTCCCACCTCAGTGGCACAGCCCTGAAACCTGCTGGAGCACCAAGTGCCTGTCCTCCACATGGCTCAGAATAAGAGGGAGAAAAAAAAAAGAAAGAAAAAAGAAGATAAAATAAAATAAAAGTAAAATAAAGTAAATTTATTAAAATAAAAATAATTATTAAGAAAAAAATTTTAAGTAATAAAAAAACGGAAAAAAACAACGGACAGACAGAACCCTAGGACAAATGGTAAAAGCAAAGCTATACAGACAAAATCACACACAGAAGCATACACATACAGACTCACAAAAAGAGAAAAAGGGGAAATATATATATATCTATATCTATCTCTCTCTCTATCTCTCTATCTATCTATCTATCTATCTATATATCTTTGCTCCCAAAATCCACCTCCTCAATTTGGGATGATTCGTTGTCTATTCAGGTATTCCACAGATGCAGGGTACATCAAGTTGATTATGGAGATTTAATCTGCTGCTCCTGAGGCTGCTGGGAAAAATTTCCCTTTCTCTTCTTTGTTCACACAGCTCCGGGGGTTCAACTTCGGATTTGGCCCCGCCTGTGCTTGTAGGTCACCTGAAGACGTCTGTTCTTTGCTCAGACAGGACAGGGTCAAAGAAGCAGCTGATTTGGCGGCTCTGGCTCACTCAGGCTGCGGGGAGGGAGGGGCACGGAGTGTAGGGCGAGCCTGCAGCGGCAGAGGCCAGCGTGACGTTGCACCAGCCTGAGGCACTCCTTGCGTTCTCCCGGGGAAGTTGTCCCTGGATCACGGGCCCCTGGCAGTGGCGGGCTGCACAGGCTCCTGGGAGGGGAGGTGTGGATAGTGACCTGTGCTTGCACACAGGCTTCTTGGTGGTGGCAGCAGCAGCCCCAGCGTCCCATGCCCGTCTCTGGGGTCCGCGCTGATAGCCGCGACTCACGCCTGTCTCTGGAGCTCCTTTAAGCAGTGCTCTTAATCCCCACTCCTCACGCACCAGGAAACAAAGAGGCAAGAAAAAGTCTCTTGCCTCTTTGGCAGGTCCAGACTTTTTCCCGGACTCCCTCCCTGCTAGCTGTGGAACACTAGCCCCTTCAGGCTGTGTTCACGCCGCCAGCCCCAGTCCTCTCCCTGCGCTCTGACCGAAGCCCGAGCCTCAGCTCCCAGCCCTGCCCATCCCGGCGGGTGAGCAGACAAGCCTTTTGGCCTGGTGAGTGCTGGTCAGCACCTATCCTCTGTACGGGAATCTCTCCGCTTTGCCCTCTGCACCCCTCTGGCTGTGCTCTCCTCCATGGCTCTGAATCTTCCCCCTCTGCCACCCGCAGTCTCTACCCGGGAAGGAGCTTCCTAGTGTGTGGAAACCCTTCCTCCTTCACGGCTCCCTCCCACTGGTGCAGGTCCCGTCCCTCTCCTTTTGTCTCTGTCTATTCTTTTTTTCTTTTGCCCTACCCAGGTACGTGCAGAGTTTCTTGCCTTTTGGGAGGCCTGAGGTCTTCTGCCAGAGTTCAGTGGGTGTTCTATAGGAGTTGTTCCATGTATAGATGTATTTCTGATGTATATGTGGGGAGGAGGGTGATCTCCACATCTTACTCTTCCACCATATTGAAGCTCCTCCAAGTTGTACTCACTGGCACAAGGTGGCCATCCCTGGTTTCACATCAACATGATCTCTTGCACCAACCTCCTTGTTTTTCCATTTTGTCTTTAAGTTACTTGTTGAGACAACTGGCCCACGGTCCCAAGGACAGTCACGGCTTCAGCTTGTGGGGCCCCTCCAGACCGGTTGGCTAGCTTTCTTTCTTTTTTCCTCACCTCTACTTCTATTTGGGTATTAAATCAAATTCTATATATTTCCCTCTCTCTCTCTTCTGCTTTATACTGTAGAATGTGAATAAATTTCCTGTCTAGAACTTTGAATATTATATCTGCACACATTTGTTTAGTCTCTGAATAACTTTTTGTTATATGTGACCATAAGTACACCCCTCTCTATCATGGATTGATTTCTTCTGGGTAGCTGAACATTTTCTCCAGAATTTTCTTTACAAAAGAGGTAAGCAGACTTCTAGGCATTAGACACTCACATCCTGTCCTGCACCACTGCTGGGTTTTGCCTAACTCAAGAGAAGATATTCCATTGATCTGGCTCTTGGTTTGCAGATTATAACATAGAGTGTAAATCTCATGTCACATTGTTATATTTCTCTCCTGAGAGGGTTACTCTTTATATACTATGGATAACCCAGTCTTTTCTCTGTTCTGAACACTATATGGCATTTGAAAACTTTTCTGTCTGCTATATTCTCCCCTATTCACCATCTGTCCAAATTCAGCCCATCATTCTTTCCTTTCTTCTTTTCAGAGCCTTTGACTTTAATTTTACAAATAATGAATCACACAGTGTATTTTCTTCTTTTTCTTTTTCTTACCTACAACTTTCTTTTTTTGCTCAATAAACATAAGTTTATTATGTGTACTGATTCATCTAGCTCATTGTTTTAACCAGATGTACAATATTATACAGTATTAATGTACCATAAATTCAGCCCATCTGTCTTGATCCAATTTAAGTACTATCTCCTTCCCAGAGTCTCCTTCAAACCCTTTGGCCCACGTGGACTTTCACATTAGATGTGTTTTACACACATGAGCTGGAACAATGTTCTATATTGGGCTCTATTTTACACACTTGTAAGAAATTGCAATCCCTTGAAAGTAGGTACTGTAACTTAATTTTCCTTTTATCTTTGTGATACCTAGGACAACAAGTACAAGGTATTAAATATCATAATCCCTTTGGTTGCAAGAACTGTCTTAAACATCTACTTCTTCCCAGTATCGAACATAGGGAATTCTCAATAAATATTCATTCATGTGAATGAACTTATATGAATGAATATAGGAATAAATGACTCAATTAAGCTTCATACCCATATTTCAGGAATATTTATTTTAATCTTCCCTAACTCCAATATTTGAATTAAGTGACACCCTTTAATCTCCTTTCTCTTTGTTCTCTCTAATAAGACTGTACTTACAGAAGAGATAACTTGTGTATGATGTTTTCACAATAGTTTCTATTAATAGAACATAAAGCAAAAAAATGAAAGCAAAGTGAAAATCCTGTAAATGCTTATTTTTGGAAGGTTGGGAAACTACAGCTGAAAACAATCTTGCAAATTAACTCTCAGGTAAAAATAAAAAGGAAGATATTCTCTCAGAGTTCAGAACTAGCCCAGAAGCAGGAGGGAGGCAGTGTCAGAGGCCACACTTCGAGAATACTAGAAAAGATTTTATAACAAATTAGGCTCCAGATGAAACTGCTCGTGATGTTACAGCCCATCATTATGCACAGCTACGGAATGCTGGTATGCATTAATAATAAAGATCAGTGTCGCCTTTTAGGGAAAAAAGAGAGTCTTCTTTTAATTAACTTAAATTTTTTATCAAATTGATTGAAAAACTCTTATCATTTTTAATTATTTTTTTTTCACTTTCATGCATTGTGTGCATGGGCCCAGAGTACATTTATCCTTACCTGTTGGTGTTTTTTAAATGTTATACTTGCTTTGTGGTTCAGAAATATTAGAGCAACAAGGCAGAATTAAACCAGGGAGTGGAATGAGAAAGCCTATATAGTTTATTGCAAGAGAAAAAAAATCTTATTTTCCTACAGGCAAAGTAGGAACATAGTATTCCTTATACTAAGTTACTGAAGGGCAGTTATATGCTAAAAGAGGACCTGGCTATTGTACCCTATGCAGTACATCTCACATCTATACATCGTAGGCCAGGAGAACTGCACTGGACATCCCAGGGAAGACAATTCCTACCAACTGTTCATGTGTGTATGTGCACATATCTAGTGTGGCTTGTTTTCTGGTTGTGGTTCCCTGTGAAGAGTCCACCTTTTTCAGCACAGACCTCAAGTCTCTGGAGTTCACCTGTTCGGGGACATTCAGTGGAGAATTTTAATGAGCCTGGACATATATGTTGGGGTCATTTACATTTAAGCTGCGTTTGAAGCCACGGAGGTGAATAAACTCACCTAAGGAGAGCATCAGGACAAGATAAGTTCTGCCTGTATTTTATCTGTATTTTTCTACAGATCCAGGATAAACTTGACTTGATACATTTTATTCTATGTGTTGTACTAATACTAGTAGTTCTTTAATGAGATTAAATTATGTACATAGTTTTTGGTTACAAATAAGAATCATACTCATTTTAATAATAATTGGTAGAAATGTTTAAAATTATTTATAGTTGGAGCCATGAGCATTAGTTATTTAGGGAAGACACACTTTTAGGATAAAAACCATGACCCCTTAAGAAGTCATTCAACTCACCCACCTGCTCTTTGTAGTTAAATACAGATTCAGGTGGAGCCATAATGTAAAAACATGATATCTGATAAATGATATGAATATTTTCCCCCAAAAAGGAAGAGAAGTTGTATGTGCACATGTAATTTTTAATCTATTATTTAGAGGGCTCCTAGAATACTAAATACCATTGATGGATTTCAATTAAGAAGTGAAACAATCTCCAGCTGGTCCCAGAAGATAATTTTTCCATCCTTCCTAATATGTGACTTGAGTCCTGGAGAACAAATAAGAGCCACACCAATGAAGAAGAAGGGAGTAAATCCAGCTCCTCTGGGCTTCCCATTTGGACTTGACAGTCCATGATCAGCAGCAGTTAAAGAGAGTTAAGAAAACAAAGAGATCTCCCACTGCAGGTACAACAGCATCTTGTGCTGATGAGATCTCAGTGTTTTGAACATGGAGTTTAATACAGAATAATATAAAACATAAATTAAAATGATGGTAAAAATTCTTACTTGTTTATAATGCCAGGCAGCATTTTGTTAAATGCTGGCTTTACCACGGCACTTTTTTTCTTGCAACAGTTCTCATAACTTAATCCCCTCTTAATCTGTAAAATTCAGAGGAAGCAAACATAGAAAGGTAAATAGGTTTATGCAAAATAAGACATGGATGAAATAGCAAAGGAGGTGAGTTTTGTCTCTAGGCCCACTGGTCCCCACCCAGGCTTAATCAGTAACGGTGCTCCAGGAATTGTCCTCACCCTTTGTCATCATGATACCTGTTCAAGGAATCTAAACTTGAATAATATGTTATGGTTTTGCTGGGTACCATGGGATACCCCACTTGATAAGGGGTTCAGACTCAAAGACTGTATCAGTTATATTTAATCAGGAATTATGAAATAACATTAACTAAAGGAATTATTATAATTATTTGACCATACACAATTATGCAAGAAGCTAGGAAAATAAAGATCCATGAGACGTCAGTTGGAGAACCAGGAAAAACAAACAAACAAACAAACAAAGAGCAAAGAGATGAGGCCTTGGAATCTGATGGTGTGACTGATCTTTCTGGAGGTCAGCAATGTGGGCAGACAGGCAGAAAAAACAGATGCACAAAGAGGAAAGAGAAGGACAAACCAGAACTCATGAGGATAAACTGGAACCTCCTCACTGTGTCTGACTCTAATACTTGGTGACTCTCAGAGGAGGCAGTTTCCTTTCTACACAGAGTGGCCCACATACCTGGCCCAGAACTCAGAGAAGTGGAAGGAGAAGCCCTCTGCTCCAGCTGGAGTCATGTTTGGACCCAGCGGCAACCCCACACCAATCAAATGAGGAGCAGATCACTGTGCAAACTCTGCAGCAGCAGCTGGGGCCTCTATTAAACTTCTAAGCATAGTGGCCTTTGCTTCACTCTGCCTCCCAATTCTGGGCCAGTTTCCCTTGTGTCACACTGAACGCAGAACTCTATATGGGGGAGATTCTTGGGTATGCAGTTCCAGCTTAGTTAAACTGACAAAGTACAAAAGAGCACAGTGCACACTTTGTCAACTTAACATTCATTTGGGCTCTTAACTATAATTTCTAAATAGAGATAATGGCAAAATCATGCTTCTACCTATTGTGATGCAATCATCCCTTTACAACTGAAAACTCTCTAAACCTTTCCCAAGAAAGAATACAAAGTCCAAATTTCAGTTTATCCATTTTGGGTGACACTTATGCCTATTCAAACTGACTCACACCCCTGATTTTGTATCCTGTAAAGTCAGTACTGAGTAGGGAAAAAAAAAAGATTGCTTAACACATATGCAAATATAGCTATACTATGACAAGGTAGAGATACTTGTACAGTCTTTGTTTCTGCAATAAAGACATGTCTGTAGCTGATGTTTAGAGATTCCTTCTTTCACTACTTCTATATTCCTTTTTCTCTCAGCAAGAACCTTGGATAGTTGTGGTTCCTTGTCTTTTGGAGTGATCTAGACGTTTATTCTTTTTTTTGTGTGCGTGGTATGCGGGCCTCTCACTGTTGTGGCCTCTCCCACCGCGGAGCATGGGCTCCGGACGCGCCCGCTTAGCGGCCATGGCTCACGGGCCCAGCCGCTCCGCGGCATGTGGGATCCTCCCAGACCGGGGCACGAACCTGTGTCCCCTGCATCGGCAGGCGGACTCTCAACCACTGCGCCACCAGGGAAGCCCTAGACGTTTATTCTTAAGGAAAAGGTTTGGTCCATTAGCAGTCTTGCATGTATTCAGATGTGTAGTTTTCTAGTAACTTTTATCAGAAGATGTAGGACTAGACTACTAAGAGGTATCCTAGGGACATCCTAAATCCCAGCCATTCTTTACTTTATGCCCACTATAGTAACAACTCATCTACTTGATAACTGGATTAATCATGATAGTTTATACAATATTATCACCATTTCCTGCTGTTCACTAACATGAAGAGAAGGAAGTGGCTAGGTAGATGTCTCACATTCCATCTTAATGAAATCTGTCCTGTAAACTCTGGTAGAAGCATTCTTCCCTTGGAAAATAAGACCTCTAAATCAGTAGTTTAAAGTTATAGGAGAAAGAAGAAGGTATTGTACTATGGATAATTGGCAGTAAGAGTGAGAAGAGCCACTCTCAGTTCCATCCCTTGATTCCCAAATTCATGAGTCTTTGCTGTGAAAGAAATAGCATCATATGTTCATCACTGATACAGAATATAAAACACATTATGGAGTACATTATCCAGCCCTGCAATGATGGCACTCTGAGATCATCCACCTGGCATAAAAAGGCTGTTTCGGGCCTCCCTGGTGGCGCAGTGGTTGAGAGTCCGCCTGCCGATGCAGGGGATGCGGGTTCGTGCCCCGGTCTGGGAGGATCCCATATGCCGCGGAGCGGCTGGGCCCGTGAGCCATGGCCGCTGGGCCTGCGCATCCGGAGCCTGTGCTCCGCAACGGGAGAGGCCACAACAGTGAGAGGCCCGCATATCGCAAAAAGAAAAAAAAAAAAAAAAAAAAAAAAGGCTGTTTCATCATTCTATTGGACCAGCTGCTTCAGCGTGATAAGAAACATTGGTAAGGCCATTGAGTTCCATGAGCATAAGTCCATTGCTAAATTTATTTGCTATAAAATGAATTCCTCAGTCAGAACCAACACTTTGGAGTATACTGTGAAGTTTCATAGGTCATTCTGTAAATCCGTAGATGGTGGTTTTGGCAGAAGCATTGTGGACAGGGAAGACAAATCCACATCTAAAGTAAGTTTGTACTTCTGTAAGAACAAAACACTCCCCCTTTCATGATGAAATAACTTCAATGTCAACCTGTTACTAGGCTATTGGATGATCTTCCTGGGAAGTGGTGTTACATAATGAGCTCAGTATTGATGTCTGTTAGCAGTTTGGACACTTAACAGTAGCATAGCAAGTCATCTTAGGTGAGTGGATGTCTGTCTTGCTGAGCTGCTGTATAATCTCTATTCCTGCTACCCTGGTTAATTTGTTCACTAGGCAAAGGCAAGGATGACTGCATAAAGAGACTGAGAGACATCCAGGAAAAAGATCATCTTGTCCAACTGATTATGAAGATGCTCCTCTGCTGAGCTCCCTTATTGGTGGACATTCACATGAAATACAAAGATCTGCACTCTCTGCACTCAGTTAAAGTCTAACCTCAAACGTTTCCCCAAACTTTCTTAAACCTAATTCTCCAGTTTTTTCTCTCCAGGACTCTAAGGCAAATTCTTAGTTACTGCCCATGACAATTTATCCTTACAGACTAAATAAATTGGGGGCACTGTTTGAAGTTGTACCCACTAGGAGAATTTTCCTCCACCACTATTCTTCAGGACCCTCCTAGACTGAGACTGTAATATTGTACAGGCTGTCAGCTTTCAGGTGGGGCTAGCATATTGTGAAAGTACCAGATATAAATGAAGACTTTTAAAAATTTAACTGCAAATAAGTATCTCCATATAAGATCACATGTATGGGTTGAGAGAGAGAAGGCAAGGAAGAAGGAGTAGGAGTCATGGTTGTCTACTCAAGTCAAATCTTATATATGCTAGCTGATGGTGTGCTGCTTTACAGGCTAAAATTTATGACTTGTGAGTCAGACAACATCCAGTTCATGGTGGGTAGTTCCTGTTGGATGGTAGCTTGGTGGCCCATGTCAAGCATTTAGTCCTCTGCAAGCCAGAAGGTATTTCTCAAATGGAGAATATGACTATACTCCAGTATTTAAAATGTATGTATTTGTATTCACCTATATGTACCTGACAACTTCTCCATATAGCAACCCTAACTGCTATAGACACATTAATCTCCATTAAATCTTCTTGGTCATTTGATCTTCATTCAGAGCAGCTTTCATTGCAGCCTGGATCTGATGCAGACCTTCTCTTTTCCTGGGCTCTACTCAACATCTTTTTGGTTACTTGGTAAGAAGTTTAGAATAGCACACCAAAATGAGATACGTGTTGCTTCCAAAATTCAGAGAGGTCTACTAGGTATTGTGTCTCTTGTGGTTATAGCCAGATGCAAATACTTGTCCTTTATCATTGAAGGGATAGTTCAACAGTCTCAAACAAATAGAAGCCTACAAACTTCACTGATCCACCAGGACCTTGAATTCTTGTGGGATTTTGGCATTCCTATGTTTTACCAAATTGTCTAGATATTTGTGACTTCCCAGTCATCAGCTCTAATCTGCATGATATCTGTGTAATAGGACAATATGATGTCCTGTGGAATGCAGGGGTGATCAAGATGCCTGATGATTAGACTAGAACAAAAGACTGAAGAGTTGATATAGCCCTGAACTGAGACAGTGTCTCAGCACAGGCTAAATATGTGAGTTGAAGTGGGTGATGAAATAATTTATTTTATTTATTTATTTTTCACCACCTTGAACATTTCAAGTTCTCACTCATGTCAGTAATCTCTGCAATCACTCCAGAAACATGTTTACTTATTCATGTTTGCTACTTTGGTAGGTAAAGGCAGCTCTATTGTCTTCTACTTGGTCCTTCCTATTATTATAAACTTCACTCCACAGGTCAGAGACCCAATATAAGAATTTTGCCAGTTACTAAGTATGTCTATTCCAAATATACATTCTGAATTTGGGGAAATAACCACAGGGTGTATCCACATATCTACAGAGTTCACTGTGACATGGATGTAAGCCAAGACTTCACTGATCACCTGATCTCAATAAGCTCCCATTCTGGTTGCTAGACCACAGTGGTGTTTTGGTTTTCAGTAATTAATGTTGATTCAGAGCCAGTGGCTAGTATTCTCTAAAAGGGTGGGTTATTTCTCTATTCTTGGTTCACGTTACTGAGATAAATAGTTGCAGATCCCTCTGGATAAGTCTAGGAGAATTAATTATGGTATAAATTTTTTGGTGGTATAGTAAGATCCTTCCTAAAGTGGACTTGATTCCCTCCTCCTCACTTTTATACAAGTTTAAACTGGGACTGTCCGCTGGCTCAACTTTGGGAATTTGTTGAGGACTCATGTCTTTAGTGTGGTTATTCATTCATATGTGTTTTCTCTAGACATAGAGATTTTCCATTCATACACATAAAATAATGCATTGGTAGGATGCACACCTATTTAACTTAGAAGGACACCATGATTAATTAGCCAATGTCAAGGATTTTTGTGGTTCAAATCCTTTTTTTTTTTTTTTTTTTTTTGTGGTACGTGGGCCTCTCACTGTTGTGGCCTTTCCCATTGTGGAGCACAGGCTCTGGCCACACAGGCTCAGCGGCCATGGTTCACGGGCCCAGCCGCTCCACGGCATGTGGGATCTTCCTGGACCGGGGCACGAACCTGTGTCCCCTGCATTGGCAGGCGGACTCTCAACCACTGTGCCACCAGGGAAGCCCTCAAATCCTTTTGATTACTACTATGGCTCTGCTCTCCCTCTGGTTACCACACCCATTTTGTTTCTGTGATTAAGTGCTTCCACTTGATCCCTTTAATCTCATGTTTCCATCATTTTCATAGAATTCAGGGAACCCAGTTTGATGGCAGTATCTGCTACTCTTACTTTTGGCCTGCAGGGAATAACTACCAGAGAATTCTTAAAGATAATGGGGTTATGCTCATAAATGTAATTCTCAAAGCTTTGATGAGGAGAGTATTTTCTGGCCTCCTTTGGAGGACATAGTTAGGATGAGTAAGAAGGTCTTGCATACTAATCTCACATACTAACTCATATTTCAACTTCATTCAGTGTCGCCTGTGATTCCATATTTCAAGCAACTAAGGAAGCAAACTTAAGCTACTCCCAACCACGCTGCTTAGTGTAACCACATCTACAAATTTGACCAAATCCAACACTTTCCTTTTGTTCTTATCCAATATCCTTAAGTTCCATTTCCATGTACGTATCCTAGTGTCAGACAGTATAAATTGGAAAGTCAAGCAATTTTTTGTTCCCCTAGTATCTTCTAAACCTTGTCTGGTTATAAGACTAGAGGCAATAAGAGGTGACTGGATTAGGCCCTGAGGAGTTCAGTAGTTTTCTATAAGGCATTTGCCACAGAAGAGGACACTACAAGTTCTTCAGGAAAGAGGAGAATTGTCTCAGACAGGAGAAGAAGATTGCTTATAGTGGAAAAAAATATTTTTCAGACTTTAGAGGTTCAAGGACTCCAGCTTCATTAGGAATCTATCCATAAGACCCCATCCTAATTTTCAGGTACTCACTCCTTCTTATTTAATCAATGGCCTAATGATAACATAAAAGACTTTGCATGGGTGTGAATTCCATGTGAAGTGTAATTCAGCAACCCACAGAAAGAGACTTTGGCTTTGTTTTCATAAATCTGGGTTTTGTGGATCCTCAGGTTCTCTACTGCACTTAAAAGTACTCAACCAAACGCTCACCCTACTCAATTTAAAGGAAAGGTGCAATGGCAGCAGCTTCTTGATAACCCAGGTTGTGCCTTCCACAGCCACTTACTTTTAGGTGTGCATAGATGATAACTTAAGATATTTGCTACTTCATGGAATGAAAAATCAGTGGTTCTTTTAGTGTTGTAAAAAGAGTCTTTGATTTCTTTAAACTGAATCAAAACATAGAACCAATTCCAGATATATCAGAACCAATTTGGAAAACCTATACTGCAACTTCTTCAGGTACCAGGAGAGTAAGATCATAATGGTCATTTGGAGAATAGGATTTATTATAGAAATTAGAATTTATACAACTGTGGAAGAAGCTGGAGAAGTATAAATTTCTGAAAGAATATAGTTGGAGAATGAGAGAAAAGTCATTAATCAGAAATCATGAAGAGAGGCTGGTAAAAAGATCTAAGGAAGACTTTTGCCTCTACACCTGGTGGTCCTGAAGTCACTAAAGCTCATCAGGGGAGAAGACTGGAAGATTGGGGAGAAGCTGGATGCCAAGCAAGAGCAATCTGGAACCTGCGAGAACAAAGCAGAACCCATGAAAGCAAACTGGATCCTGTTTCTATTGCTCACTGCATCTAAAGCTGACAAGGCAGATGACCTGCAGGATGTACTCATCCCCTTTCCCATAGAAAAAAAATGCTTGTTCCAGGAAGTTGAAGCAGCCTGATCACTATCCCACAGCAATGAGGTTAATAGTAGACTGGGGACAATGGTTGGTCCTGGAGTGGTCTCTGGGGGCCTGCATTTAGCTCCCACATGTATTGGCTGATGCTTCACTTCCACTTTCTAAATCTCATGCAGAAATCTCTTAAGAGCCACACTAAGCCAGGCCCACATAGGAAGAAGATACTGGAAAATCCCCTCCCTGTTATCGTTGTATTTTAGAGATATACTGCAGTTAGGATTAGTACTTTCAGGGGTATGACTCCACAGCCTAAGTTCCTAGACCCCACTGTATGCTCAATTTATAAATGAGGAAATTAAATCTCACAGAAACCCAATAACTTGTGCAAGCCTCCTCTCAATCCCAAAGCCATTTATTGAGCAGTTACTATGTATCAGGAATTTTGATGAGTCTTTGGGGAGACAAAGGTGAACAAAAAGCTGTCTCTATTAAAGTACTGTATTTTTCTCAGTTCTTCTTTGGACAAATTATTTCATTACTCTTCAAAGCTAAAGGCAAATCTTCTGTACCATTGTCAGAAAGTCTTCATTCCTGCTGAGTTTGTGGACATAAATAACCTAATGATCTTTTCTTCTTATGCACAGTGAATCTGCCAGACCAAGAAATAAAACTTCTTGTGGTGTGGCTAACCCATACTTTGTAGAGGTTTTAAAGTAATATTTAAAATCTATGTGTTTATATTTCATCAGAAGATATTGATAGAATATTGATTTTATCTTTTCAATGTGTTTCTCAGTATTGTCACTATTTGTAATACACCTGTCAATGGTTTGTGTGCTCTTGAAGAGAGAGTCTACTTCCTACATCCACAATACATCACTGGGGCAAACTACAAGGGAAGAGTGAAATCAGCACTGAGACATCAAAGGTTTCATGTTGTGAATCACATAAGCTTGTCTGTCATTTCCAAGGGTCCCATCGTAACACTGGAATGGAAAGGCACTACGTTGCCAGACTTTCACTCCCTTTAGTCTCTGTTATTAAAGAGAACAAAGAATTAAAATGTGTGTATTGGAGATGAAGCCAAGAAGATAAGTCATTATAATGGAGTGAGAATTCTGAAGGAAAAATAAAGAGATGTGTAAATATGAGTGATATATTAATTTTTGTCAAACAAATTTAAAACCACTTTTTTAGGCTGTGATCCTTTTGAAGAACGTTTTCTATCTAGTCATTTTTAAGTCACTTCCATAACGCTATCCGCATTACTGTTTGCTCCCATTCTTACTGCCTGCAGTGGTACCTGCTCAAGCCTTTTAATGTAAAAAGGCACACAGAATGCAGCCAGACAAGATTAAAGGTCTTCCCTGATGAGGTATGAAGGGAAATTACACAGTTTGCAAGAGAAAAGATAATAAAGGAATGAGGCTATAGAAATACTTTGATGAATTATATAGAGGCAATTTTCTGACATTAGTAATGTAGGGCAGAAGACAATGTTTCCAATATATAGATGTAAATTCATCATCCAGACTCCATTAAAGAGAGCTACAAAAGATCAGTTGATTTGAGTATTGCTTACAAGAGCTATCAGGTAATGTTAGCAGGGCCCTTCTATGAAACTTGGACACTGTAACAAGTGAAGGCTCATTTGGATGAAAAGAGCAAGAAGCCATAGTTTAGTCACCTGGATCTATGATTGTAATGCCAGTCCCAGGGTTTGACATTACATGCGAAAGTGCATATTTCACAAATATTGCCTTTGACCACTGAATAACCTTGTGCTATAGTGAAAGGCAATAATTGTGTCTTTAAAAAAATGGTCATTGAAAACTTTCCTCTAAGAAGTTATGAGTTTACCTCTCCCATCCACACTCAACATCAGAAAAATAATATTCTAGATAGAAATTATATTTTACAGTTGTAATGACAAGGACGACTTAACAGAACAACTGTAAGAATGCTTTCTTTTCTTTACTCTCACTAACAGAAAAAAAGAAAAAAAGGAAAGAGTATCATCTGTGAGGTTCCCTAATCTTTTGTTGTACAATATCTTATTTGCAATCTATAATCTACTATCTGATTTCATATAAAATAATGAGAAGAAATCCTTCTTTTAGGTCCAGATGTTTATTTTTTAAGAAAGTCCAGTACCCTTTACCCTCTTCCAATTACACCTCTCTGGAAATCACTTTGATGCTTGTCCATTTTACAGAAACAAAAGCACATGAGTCTGTGCAAGGTCATCAGATTTACTCTCTTTATGCAAAGCCAACACAGATATCTGCATAGCAGGCTGAAAACTGTGTGTCTTACTTAGTGCCTTGCTAATTCATAGATTCTGTAAACTAGTATATTCATGGAGTTAGTTGTTCTTTTCTTTTCTTATTTTTTGTTACCTAAGGATGATAACGTCATAAACTCTTTTAAATCACAGACCAATGCTTAGCATTCATATATCTACCTAACGCTGGATCCCTTTTCCTTAGTTTGTGTGAGGGCGATAAATCTCCCCTATCTTTATCAATGCTGAAGGACCCCTTTGAGAGTTAAATGGAATATATGGATCCTTTGTTCAGGAAAATGTCCATGTAGGTACACACATACAGAAATACATTTTCATACAATATCAGGGAGTATATAGGCTCCCTGGTGCCCATTCATTAACTCCCCAGGTTAAGAAACACTTATCTATAGAATAAGTACCATGGAAAACCCCTTGCTTCAAATTATGATATACTTTTCAGAAAGAGATATATTGGTATATAAATTAACAATAAAAACTATTACTATTAATATATTAAAAACAATTGAGAAATACCTGAGAAGTGAGCCAAGTTAAGAATGAAAATTTTTGTTTGTTTGTTTGTTTTGCGATATGTGGGCCTCTCACTGTTGTGGCCTCTCCTGTTGCGGAGCACAGGCTCCGGATGCAGAGGCTCAGCGGCCATGGCTCATGGTCCCAGCCGCTCCGTGGCATGTGGGATCTTCCTGAACAGGGCACGAACCCATGTCCCCTGCATTGGCAGGTGGACGCTCAACCACTGCTCCACCAGGGAAGCCCAGGATGAAAATTTTTAATAGATATAAATGTAAACCACAAATACTAATAAATCACTAATAAATACTAATAAATCACAAGCTGTGGGTCCTAATCATTTTTCACTGAATTAATATCTCTGCTTTGGACTAACCCTCATACATTATTTTTAACTTGTATGGGGATAATTGTTTTTAAATATTACATAATGTCATTATCAACCTCAAAATCTTCAGTGGCTCCCTCTTCACACATGAGATGAGTAGAACCTGAAAGAAATTTTACACATTGGTCCTTGCCTTCCTTTACAGAATCATTTTTTATCACACCCTCAAGGACATTCTGCACTTTCAAGTGTTTGCAGAATATTTGAGATTTACCAAGACTGGCAAGTTCTCCCACACCTCTGTTAATGTTTTAAAATGTTATCATCTTGTCCTGTAATGCTTCCCTGTCTTGCCCTGCAAGCCCCAAAGTACATACCTACTGGGTCTAAAGATTCAACTGCAGTATCTCTTCATCTGAGAACTTCTTTATTCCTGCTTTTACTAAATCCTTTGCTTACTTCTAATTGAGCATTTATTGTTTAGTTCTACTTTCTACAGATTTTCTGATTATGAACACCATCAACGAAGAAATTTGGTTATGCATCCCCTATCATGCAAACACACATACAAACACATTTATTACTACCTCAAAGTAGTCTACTTAATTAAAAATGCCCACAAAAATATAAATGTTAAAGGATGTTAAAAATAAATAGAGATCGTCATCAGGGAAATATAAATCAAAACCATAATGAGATATCTCTTCATTCATATTTGGGTAACTATAAAAACAACATAATTACAAGTATTGTTGAAGATATGGAAAAATTAGAACCTTCATAGATCGCTGGTGGGAGTGTAAAATGCCACCATTTTGGAAAATAATCTGACATTTCCTCAAAGGTAAAACATAGAGTTATATTCCTATGTATACATACGAAAATAATGTAAACATAAGTCTGCAAAAAATCTTGTGCATGAATGTTCATAGCTGTATTATAAATAATAGCCAAAAATGGAAAGAACCTTTATGTCCATAAACAAAATGTGGTATATCCATATAATAGATTGATAGCAAAAAGAGACAAAGTACTGATTCATTCTGCAATATGGATGAACCTTGAAAACTTTATGATAAGTGAAAAATAACAATAAAAAATACGACACACTGTATTATTCCATTCATATGAAATGTCTAGCACAAACAAATCTATAAAGACAGAAAGTAGATACAGACAGAAAATAGATTTGAGATTACCTAAGTTTCAGGCGGATAGAGAGGTTGGGGAAAATTCAGAGTGACTTAACGAATAAGAAATTATTTTGGGGGTGATGAAAATGTTCTAAAATTGATTGTGGTGATGGTTGCACAACTCTCTGAATATACTAAAAAATACTGTGTTGTGTACTTTTAAGTGGTGAATTGCATCATACACAAATTATATCTCAATAAAGCAGTCAGATTAAAAATAAATTAAGAGAATTAGTGTTCCTAGTATATTACAGTATTTCAACAGATCATTTTATGCCTGGTGTAAGCATGCTCCAATTTTTAACTTTCACGTTTAGTAACTGCTTCTTTGCATGATTCTTCTTTAGACTGTAAGATCCTAAAGGACAGTAATTTTATCTTATTCTCTAAATTACTTGGATTTAGAGTATCTAGAAATAAAAGTACATAATGAGTGTGGAGTGAATTAATTGGTTATTTAATCAGATAACTAAGCCTTTTCTTGCTCTAGAATTTGTCAAAATCTAAATTGTGTTTTAAAATTATTTATTAATTTTTATTGCAGTAAAATATATATTACAAAAATGGTTACTATTTTAACTACATTTAAGTGTACAGATAAGTGGCATTAAATGTATTCACATTGTTCTTCAGCCATCACCATCAGCCATCCACATAACTTTTTTCAGCTTGCAATACTGAATCTTTGTACCCATTAAACACAAATACCCATTCTCCACTCCTCACTAGTCCCCGGCCATTATCATTCAATTTTCAGTCTCTATGAATTTCACTACTCCAAGTAGTAAAATTTGAGTGGAATCATATAATATTTGACCTTTTATGACTGGCTTATTTCATTTAGCATAATGTGTGCAAGGTTCAACCATGTTACAACATGTGTCAGAATTTCTTTTCTAAGGCTGAATAATATTTTGTTGTATATATACTACCTTTTGTTTATCCACTCATCCATTGATGGACACTTGGGTTACTTCCACAATTTGGCTACTGTGAATAATGCTGTTATTAACACTGGTGTCCATATATGTCTTTGTTTCCTCATTTTAAATTCTTTCAGTTATATACCCAGAAATGGAATTGCTGGATAATAGGGTAATTTTATTTCTAATTTTTGAGAGACCATCATATTGTTTTCCATAGTGGCTGCATCTTTTTACATTACCACCAGAAATGCACAGTGGTTCCAGTTTCTCCACATCCTTGCCAATGCTTGTTATTATCTGGGATTTTTTGTTTGTTTGTTTGCTTGTTTAATAGGTTAGGTGTGAAGTGGTATCTCATTTTGATTTTAATTTGCATTTCCCTCATGATTAGTGATGTTGAACATATTTTCCTAATGCTTTTTGTCCATTTGTATATCTTCTTTGGAGAAATGTCCATCCAAGTCCTTTGCTCACAAAAATTAACCTAAAATGGATCAAAGACCTAAATGTAAGAGCTAAAACTATAATACTCTTAGAAGAAAATATAAAGGAAAAGCTTCATCACATTAGATTTGGCAATCAGTTTTTGGATATGACACCAAAGGCACAAGCCACAAAAGAAAAAGTAGAAAAATTTGACTTCATCAAAACGTAAAACTTTTGTGCATCAAAGGACACAATCAATACAGTTTTAAAAGGAGTATCCACAGAATGGGAGAAAATATTTGCAAAACACATATCTGAAAAAGGATTGATATCCAGAACATATAGAGAACTCTTAAAATTCAACAATAATGTTTTAAATGTTGGACCAAGGGTAATCATCAGGGTATTTGAATATTATCCTTCATAGCAACTATCATTTTTAACAATATTTTTTCCCACTAAACTCATGCTAGGAAGCCTGAACTGGTGAGATCTAAACTTTAAAGGCCAGAAGATTTGAAGGCATGACTAGAGTAAGAAACTGTATTTCCTTTGAGTTTGTTTTTTATTTTTTCACATTTTCTTTCCAGGGTTACAAATTAGCAGATAAATGAAACAGCTCTCTGCATTCAGAAGTAGAGCAGGCACTTGTTATTAGCAAAAAGTTATTGGGCTTTTAGAGAAAATAAAGAAGAAAAGCATGCAGGCCCAAGCAAAAGCTACTCAAGGCATAGGGTCATTGTAACTGGTGGTGGTAAGGTTGAGGGTGGTGGGGACTGAAATTTTGAATCCTAATCACTTGCTGGTTACATGACAACACAGTGTGACTGAAGACTGTCAAATCATAACCAAAGGTGTTCTCTCAGGAGAGGGGGAAAGAGAAAAACAGCCACAGATGGAAATTACTGCCCAACTTTGTAGGACAGCAGCAAGGGGAACTCAGTGGAAGTGAAAGCTGGCATAAGGAGAATGGTAAATAATGTAAGAACAATGCTGACACATGGTTTTACATTCAGCAAGACGAACTCAGATCTGCATATAATCTTACCTTTGATCTTATCATGATTGAACTTTAAAAAAGACAGCACTAGTCACATAACCACACTTTTCCCCATTTTTTGTTTTAATCCAACTCATAACTCTTATACCACTTTTGCTGGAGGAAACCTAAACAAGCAGCAGTTACTCATCTTTTAAGGTAAGGAATGTCCACATTGTATTATCTATTGAGTGAATTATTAAGCAAGATTGGAAAGGAAATTAATGAAGCAATGGAAAACCTGAAACTTAGAACAATAATTTCCTTCTTCCATGAAAAGGGGGAACAGGATGTAAGGGGGATGGCAAATCAAGTGTGTCCATACTTTGATCCTTTATCTTGTAGATTCTTTTCCAGTCTGAATCCTAGAATAGTGGCAGGTGGTAGCTTCTACAAAGAAAATTGTACTGCCTATGGAATTAAATGTTTGGGGGTAATATCAAACAGCTAGAATTTCAGAAATATGCCATTTCTTTTCTTATTTAATGTATAGGAAATGAATGATGTTAAATATTTATCTAATATTGATAATAATTTAACCTTTTAATGTTTAAACCAAATGTCCATTCAAATGAGTTAATAAAAGGTTCAAAAATTTCTTACTCTTTCTTTATTGTCTCCTTATTTTTGAGTTACTCATAACCAAAGTTATCATGAAATAACATAGGCATCCTATTTTTAAAAAATAATTACAGTGATGACACTTCTGATTATTCTTTCATAACAAGAAAACTCAAGGCTGTGCTAATGCAGAAAATGTGACCTTTTTTTTCTAAGAAGGAATAACGATGATGCAAATTTCCTTGTGGAAGAAGATTCTTTTTGCCACCAAGCTGATATTAATTTCCTGTTCAAAAGGGTCTATATTGTCAATGTGACACTTTAATCATCCACCAGTGTGACTGGGAAATGCCTACTTCACAATGAATGTCAATGTACTTCATGTCGTCTCAATACTGCTTAGTCATTTTGCTTCAGAAGTGCGTGAGGAGGGTCAATACATTTCATTAGTTTGTTTCATTTAAAGGTGAACACAACGTGAAAACTTTGATTATATTATAAGAATTGCCTTAATGTGACACCAGTTCCTTGATTGTGCAATAGCAGACATTCAAGTGCTAGAGGGCAACCACATTATCTTTCACCGAAACATTTTTCTAGCCACCACCAGCAAAATGTGCCGCAAACCAAAGAAGAAAAGAGGAATCCAACTCAATTTACATAGCAGAGTTGAAAATCCGCTGTCATAAATGCATTATAAAACAGGATCATGCAGATTAACTTTGAAGGATGTCAGGGAAAAGTAACAATTCTTTTCCACTGTCTAATTGTGGTAGTAAAAATATTTATGATTCTAAAATTTAATAGTTATTTTAATTGGATTGCCATATAATTAACTTTTTTTCTCAATGGAGTTTATAACTTCATGACTATCAAATAAATACAAAGTGACTGTTTTAGTCTCTTCTAATTCTTTCCTTTAGAAATCTTCAATGGTACTTAAATTCCATAACTCTTCTTCTAATTAAATTTTTCCTGTGACCTTTTACTAAGATGAAAAGACTACCACCGTTTTTGTTTTTTTAGTGAAATGGATCTTATGGAAAGTCTTATTCATTTTGACTTTTATTATATACGATTTGGTACAAAGTTTCTTGTGGTTTGCTTTGTTTCATTTCTTTAAGTACCTCTGCCATTTGAGGCAATAGTATACAGTCAGGGTCTGAAGAATTATAAATAAGCACATTTTTTTAAAAGTCAAGTTCTGAATATAGATTTCCTATCTGCACAGATCCTGTACTGTTAGTAAAGTCATCACACTTGTTCATTTACCATGTACTCATATGCAGCTAAAATCATTCACAGTTAACATCTAGGCTCCACCCTCTTCTTTTTGACCTATCCTCCTTTCTATCTTGTTTGAGGCTGGTTACTCTTCCTTGAAGGAATCCAAAAGTCCTTGCACTTTATGTTCCCTTCTAGTTTTTGTTGCTGAGACTTGAATCTTTTATCCCAAAAACTTTGCTTGGGTTTTGCCATGTCAGAAATTCCTTGCTTTAAATTATTATGCTGGAGAGCATCTAGCCAAAACTTTTAGTCCAAGCCACCACTCAGTATCTTTTCCAGGATCTATGGGTGTGCAGGAGACAGAATTCAGATATACTTTTACTGAAAGCACATTCTTCTTATTACCTTCATTCTATTTCTTGAGAAAAAATTTCACATAAAATATATTCTATTTTTTCTATATATAGATCAAGTGATTTATTGACTTTTCATGAGTGCCATTTCTCCAAAATATTAAAATAAAGTCCATAAATTCACTTTATACTGCACTGTATTAGCATCAAAAAACACAATTAAAAAATCATACGTCATTAATTTTTTTCTATAGTCACTTTCATTTCATAAATGAAATTTGCATTTTTTCCAGGAAATAAATATTATGTAAAAGTGACAGTTTATATAGTAATTTTATATCCCCTTCCAAAAATATATTTATGAACTTTAAAATCCATTATGAAAAAGTCATTTGTACTATTGCTACTGACCATTATCTCCATTTTATCACAGTCTACAAATATATACAGTTTGCTAGTGGTTACAATCCAAGATGACACAAAACACTTTTTAGCATAGATTCTGGTGAAGATTTGTGTCAGTCAACAATAAAAACCCAGAACATTGATATTGTTGGAGGACAGAGGACAGAGGGAACAGAAAGTGCCCATCGAATGGAGAAGGCGTCTTGAGACAAAAAAACAAGGAAACAAGGCAGGCAACTCCATATGATCAATGGATCAATTTATTACAGGGTAACTTACTCACGGGGTGGGATTGGGATTGGATGGACAATGGTCAGGAAGCATTAGCAGCTGCACTCTGCACCCTGGAGGGGTGGATAACTTTATAGTTAACCTAGGGTTTGTGGGTAGGTACTTGGAAATAAGGTGTGCATTTCTAAGATTTATGAATGGGTCATTAGTATCATGGGCACAAGGAGTACAATAGGGAAGATTTTCATCATTGTTTGGAGATTAACAGAACATAAAGGCTACCTGGTCTTAATGATTATTAAACAATATCTATTAACTACAAAGCCCTTGATGACAGAGAATTGTTTCACTGCACAGTACACTCCTGGGTAGGGTCAGTAAAAGGACAGGAGGAACTGTAAGGGGCCAAGATGGCATCAGTTATGCTAACAGTCTAACAGATACAAAAAGAGATAATATCTGTCTTATACAGGAGCCAAAGACAGTATCTACTTGCTTTTGTATGCTCAGTGCCTAGCAGTATGTTGGAGCCTCTGTCAGTTCCAATGTCTGTGACCGCTAGTGACAAAATACTTAACAAAAAGTCATGTAAAGGTAAAGGCTATTCTTCACATATGGCAAGAAATCTGGAAGTTAGTGGACTGGGTGTGGGACTGTGGCTCAAATACAGCTTTTTCCCTCTTTTACTTATACACCCCAAGTCATGTTGTCCATAGCCTCATTATGTCAAGGTGGCTCCAAGCATTTCATCCTCACACAGCCACGTTCCAATAGAAGAAGATCATCATGGGGCTCCCTCATGCACATCATCCCTTCTTTTTGGAAGGATACACTTTCTAGAACACCCCCGGCAGATATTCATGTATAAGAACTGGCTCACATAACTAACCCTCTCACCAAGGGAAGATGGAGAGGAGTAGCTAGAAATGTCTGCTTCTGTAGTGAGACATAGGAAAAGGAAGGTGGTCACTGAGTAGATAATCAATGGTGTGTTCAACAGCATGAAGGATATTGCTAAGTAAAATTTGGATCTAAGAAAAAAACTATATTAGTTCATTATTAAATTTTAGGGGACAATTTTTATAAATTCAAATCAAACAAAATAATTATAATATTAATTTAAGAAAGGTTGAATTTAGGGCAAAAGTAATTAAATGGGATAAATAAGAGCACTATAAACTAAAAAGATCATCTTATACAATGGAATACTATGCCAACTTTGAGAAGGATGAGACAGATCTCCTGATTCTTATAAAGAACTCTCCGAGATATATTTTTATGGTTAAGCATACAAATATATACAAATTATTACTGAAAACTGTGAAATGTTTGCCAGTATAAGATATGCATATAACAACAGATATACCTACAGACAACTTATGCTTGCAAATGCATTGAAAGTCCCTCAAAAATTACTAAAGAGGGCTTCCCTGGTGGCGCAGTGGTTGAGAGTCTGCCTGCCGATGCAGGGGACATGGGTTCGTGCCCCGGTCTGGGAAGATCCCACATGCCGCAGAGCAGCTGGGCCCGTGAGCCATGGCCGCTGAGCCTGAGCCTCCGGAGCCTGTGCTCCGCAACGGGAGGGGCTACAACAGTGAGAGGCCCGCATACCACACACACAAAAAAAAAATTACTAAAGAAATTTGTAACAGTGCTTGAATCTAGAAACCTTAGAAGCCTAGTGGATAAGGGGAGAAAGAGACTTATTTTTCAGTAAATAGTCTTTTTTGTCTTTTGAATTTTATTCCATATTGACATATATTACCTATTAAATGCATTTTATTGTAATATAGAAGTGTGTATATGTGTATGTATAAAAATAAATACCATCATTAATAAATAACTAACATTATAAGTAAATAATTTAATAAAATATTTATTTATTTTCAAGGGGAGTGTGAGGAAAAGAGAAGAGATTTATCACACCAATAACAAAGAGACCATGACAATGTCCTGTTGTGCAAGTTCAGAGCAGGGGTCAACCAAAACCATGGTTAAATCTGAATGGTGGAAACACAGTATTGCCCCATATGTAACTTTATAGGAAATAATTGGCCTAAATAGATTAATGAGAAATTTCGGAATGATGTCTTCAAAAAGATGTTGATACCTATTTCTATATGCCAGTTCAATTTATTACATATCTGCCTAGGTGGAGTAGAAATCAAGAGATCTCTTCATATGCAGTATCACCTAATCCATCTCACAGTTACAAAATGATGATGACAATGAGATGATAAAAATTCATTGTTTATAAATCAACATTTCTCATCCTTGGAACTATAGATAAGCCATTTGAATTAAAGAAAAATAATAAATTTAAATTAGGGGGATAAAAATTTGAGCTATTGAACTATACCCCAATGAGAGGAATTTCCTTCACTTCTAACTGATCTTTAATATTTCAGGGAAGCTGTGAAACAGTGAATCACACTTATGAGTAAAGTTCTGGCTTAGGTTCTTTTATTTCTCTTCCCTTCCCTTCCCTTTTCTTCCCTTTGCCTGCTTTTCTGTTTAATAATTAAAGCTGGGGGAAATTTTAAACAAGCTCATCTTGAAATTGGTCATGGACAAGGATTTTTGATGACTTCCAGGTCTTTCTATTTCCAAAAGTTAACCTAGTTATAAACTCACCATATCCTGATATTATTGTTATTAGCAATAATAACTCTCAGCAAATATGTCTCAAACCCCTCAGTTATAAGATCTTTACAATTTTCACCATCAAGGGAAGGTCCAAGGCATATTCCAGTTAAAAATCCTTGCCAAGAAATCTAAGCTCTGTTCAAAGTTTTAACTTTCTTTTCTTCAAGGAATTCTGGAATTGTAAGTTTAAACAAAAAGTGTTATACATCTCCATTTCCCATCGGATACACTTCCAAAGCCTCAGAATCCAATATCATGAAATAGCCTATGGGACCACATTCAGTTTTATTTCAAGCATGTCATATGTTTAAATGCCTATACATATTTTCCATGTGGCACATATTTCATTGTAATGAAAATATATTTAATAGTAGCAATAAAATAGAATGGAAAGAGCATGTAAAATGGCCATACTGTTTTATTTTTAATTGTTGCTTGAATGCCTGATTATCCAGTTGCATATCTCACTCATTCCCCCCAACTCCAACTTTCAATTTGGTATTATTAATACAACTTATTTTCTATTTAGCTACTCAATAGCCAACAGTATCTTGAATCTTGAGAAAAAATTCCTACACTTTCTGTGACTTTGCAAAAATAATTTAATTGACTCAGAATTTGACCTTCAAACTAGAGTAGGGAGATTAAATTGAAGCAAAGTAAAAACTATCTGAAACACCCTTAAAGCTCCCACAGAAGCCAGGCTTCCTGGTGCCCATAGTCTGTCATGGGCCAAGTTTGGGGTGAGTTCCTTCCTGCGTCATGAATGTGAAGGATTATTCACTTGATTTGAGCAAGTCGATGGGCACAATGTGCTTTTAGGATCTTCCATTGAAGTCAAAGCATCTGTGTCTCCAACTAAGGGGAGGATGTGAACCTCCTCCTTGGAAAGACTTGAAAGTAAGTTACACTTTTTGGAGAAAAGTAGGTTTGTTATTTATTCATAGGCATCAACTTATGATGAATTAAAGTAATTAATATGCTCTCTTCATCAGAACTGGGGACAAAGAAAGTTAGTTGAGGGGTTAAAAAAAAGCTTATGTGCATTTAGAATCTCAGGGGAAAAGGTAACCTTAATAAATTAAGGATTTTATTCTCTAAATATTATTTTCTAAATAAAGCATTTAGAACTAACTTTTGTATGACAAACATCAAGGATATTATTGATATTTATACTACATTGGTGGGGATATGAGACAGCGTAGGGTTTCTATATTTCCTTTTATAAATAGCCTCTGCAGCATATGATATGTTTAGAATATTAAATGAATTACATACATTAAGATGAAGGTTTCTACTGAGTACAGAGCAAATACGACTCAGTGCAGATTCATTAATTATCTTAATTTTAATAGTCAATAGCAAGCCCAGCACACTCTGAATAGCTGTTATGACAAATTTCCCAGGCCCATCACAAGCATGTGGGATCATCTTCATGATGGCTTTAGAGCTCTGGAAAAGGAAAGGCACTGTGGAAATTCAAGGTTGGGTTTTATTATACTTGTTTTTATTATAAAAACCCAATCAGCCAGAATAGGTTAGTTTAATTGAATTTTCAGTTTAACTGAGACTCCTCCAAAATGCTTTCTTGTTTTAACACCTGTAGCTTAAACCCACCTTATACATATTAATTCTTTTTCTTGTCATAGATAGTGCAGACAAAAAGCAAAGTTTTAAAATGATTGATCATTTTTGTAAAAACTTGATTTTTCATTCTGAATGAAATAACATTAAGTAGAGGAAAGGAAAAGTAATAAAAGACACATGCTTTTCCCATCTTTGTCATCGGCTTGCTCTGTATCTTGAGCATTTCCCATCTTGTAACTCAGTTCCCCCTCTACAACTGAGAGAGTAACACTTGTTCTGCCCACCCTCCAGAGCTGTCAAGAGGTTCACATTTGCAAAGAAATGTGCATGCACTTCAGTTAGCATATAACATTACAGAAATATTAAAGGTTGTGTGGTTAGAGAAAGCACACTGAGCTGAATATACACTAACCCTAGAATTTTACCCTAAGGAGTTTTGTGTTTGATTCACTTTCAATAGTTCTTTGCTACAGCATTAAATTTTTAATAAGCTGCATCTGTTACCTAAAAGGATAATTTGAAAATTATATGTGTCAATAATCGAGGATTTAACTTATGTTCTCATTTTAAAAGATTCTCTTGGCTGCTGTGGAGTGAGTGCATTTTATGTCCTAGATATCATGTTACACAAACTATCTGTAACCTCACCTCCATCCAAGGAAGAGCAAGAATCCTGATTTCCTGCTTCTTATCAACAACTTAGAACTTTCTCCTTGTTCCTTCCCTGTAAAGGGGGTGGTCAGAGTGAGACTTTTTAAAGGTACTATGCACATCCCCTTACTGTTCCAACAACTGTTCTATCCTTTCAATTCTAATTTATTAGAATAAACAATAAATAAAAATGGAATTTAATTTTAAAAGAAAATAATTCTAATTGAGAGCCTGCTCATAGTCAGACACTATGTCAATTGCAGAAAACAAAAATGAACCGCACATCACTCATGTAGCTGATTTTCTCACTGGGGAGAAAGATAACTGAAGTAAATACAGTACAATGAACTAACCGCTATGGTAGAGTTATGAATGCTGTACTAGCAGGACATATACAAGGAAATTACAAAGGCAGCCTGCAGTAGTTGAGAAAGTTGTCCTATTTGGTAGATGAATATGTGAAAGTTGGAGAAAGGGGAACATCTAGGATTCATGGAAGAATGGACTTATAGATGTGAATGTCTTCTTCATGAGAATGTTGCAGTTCTCTGTTACTGGAGCTGGGGATGGGGGGTCAGGAGGTGTATGATGTAAACAGATTGGGTCCATAATGTTCAATATTAAAAAATAAATTGATTTAAACCACCACATCAGTAGGCTAAAGAAAAAACACATGATCATATCAATAGGTGCAGAAAAAAAATGTTTGAGAAAATTTAACACCAGTTCCTGATAAAAACTTTCAGCAAACTAGGAATAAGGGGAACTTCCTTAACTTGAACACTTATGAAAAACCTGCCATTAATGTTATACTTAATGGTGAGAAACTCAAATACTTCCTGCTGAGATCCAGATAAAGATAAAGCTGTCCCCTCTCACAGCTGCTTTTCACCATCATACTACAAGTCCTATCTAGGGGAATAAGACAAGAAAAGTAAATAAAATGTATACAGGTTGGAAAGAAAAAAATAAAGCTGTCTTTGTTCACAGACAAAAAGCACCTGGAACTAATAAGCAATTATAGAATGGCTAGAGGATGCAAGGTTAAATACAAAATAAATCACTTTCCTATATATCAGCAATGAACAAATGGAATTTAAAATTAAAATACATTACCATTTAAATAACAACATCCAAAATGAAATACTTACATATAAATATATATGTATACAAAATATGGACATGATTTATATGAGAAAAACTACAAAACTTTGATGAACAAAATCAAAGAAGTAAATAAAAGAAGAGATAGTCCATGTTTGTGCATAGGAAGACTCAATACTGTCAGCATGTCAGTTCTTTCCAAATTGATCTATAGTGTCAATGAAATAAAAATTAAAATCCCAGCAAGTTACTTTGTATATTTCAACAAACTGATTCTAAAGTCTATTTTGGAGAGGCAAAAGACCCACAGTAGCCATACCAATACTGAAGAAGAATAAAGTTGGAGAACTGACATACCTAACTTCAATACTCACTAAAAACTACAGTGATAGAGATAGTACCATATAGGCAAAAGAATAGATGAATAGATTAATAGAAGACAGTAGAGAGCCCAGAAATAGGGCCATATAAGTACAATCAACAGATCATTGACAAAGGAACAAATGCAATACAATGGATCAAAATGATCTTTTAAGCAAAAGGTGCTGGAATGACTGGACATCCATATGCCAAAAAAAAAAAAAAGACACAGATCTTATATCTTTCACAAGAACGAACTCAAATTTGATCACAGACATATATAAAATGAAAAACTATGCACATAAAAGAAATATAGATCAATGGGACAGGATAGAAAGTCCAGAGATAAACCCACACATCTATGGTCACCTAATCTATGACAAAGGAAGCAAGAATATACACTGGAGAAAAGACAGTCTCTTCAATAAGGGGTGCTGGGAAAACTGGACAGCTACATGTAAAAGAATGAAATTAGAACACTACCTAACACCATACACAAAAATAAACTCAAAATGGATTAACAACCTAAATGTAAGGCTGGATGCTATAAAACTCTTAGAGGAAAACATAGGCAGAATACCCTCTGACCTAAATCGCAGCAAGATCTTCAATCCACCTCCTAGAGTAATGGAAATAAAAACAAAAATAAACAAATGGGACCTAATTAAACTTAAAAGCTTTTTCACAGCAAAGGAAACCATAAACAAGATGAAAAGACAACCCTCAGAATGGGGGAAAATATTGCAAATGAAACAACTAAAAAGGAATTAATCTCCAAAATATAAGAACAGCTCATGCAGCTCAATATCAAAAAAGAAAAAATATATAAAAAATATCAGAAAATCTAAATAGACACTTCTCCAAAGAAGACATACAGAAGGCTAAAAAGCACATGAAAAGATGCTCAACATTACTAATTATTAGAGAAATGCAAATCAAAAATACAATGAGGTATCACCTCATAGAGGTCAGAATGTCAGTCATTAAAAAATCTACAAACAATGAATGCTGGAGAGGGTGTAGAAAAAGGGGAATCCTCCTACACTGTTGGTGGGAATGTAAACTGGTATAGCCACTATGGAAAACACTATGGAGGTTCCTTAAGAAACTAAAAATAGAGCTACCATTTGATTCAGTAATCCTACTCCTGGGCATATATCTGGAGAAACCCATAAATCTAAAAGATACATTTACCCCAATGTTCATTGCAGCACTATTTACAATAGCCAGGACATGGAAACAACCTAAATGTCCATCAGCAGAGGAATGGATAAAGAAGATGTGGTGCATATACACAATGAAATATTACTCAACCTAAAAAAGAATGAAATCATGCCATTTGCAGCAACATGGATGGACCTGGAGATTGTCATACTGAGGGAAGTAAGTCAGAGAAAGACAAATACCATGTGATATTGCTTATATGTGGAATCTAAAAAAAGACTACAAATGAACTTATCTACCAAACAGAAATAGAGTTACAGATATAGAAAATAAACTTATGGTTCCAGGGGGTAAGGAGGGGGAGGCATAAAATTGAGAGATTGGGACTGACACATACACACTACTATATATAAAATAGATAACTAATAGGACCTACTGTATAGCACAGGGAACTCTACTCAATACTCTGTAATGGCCTATATGGGAAAAGAATCTAAAAAAGAGTGGATATATGTATATGTCTAACAGATACAGTTTGCTGTGCACCTGAAACTAACACAACATTGTAAATCAACTGTACCCCAATAAAAATTTTAAAAAGAAAAAACTCCTATAAGATAACATAAGAGGAAATATAGGTGACTTTGGGTATGGCAATGACTTTTTAGATGCAGCACCAAAAGCACAATCCATGGAAAAAATTCGTAATTTGGACTTCATTAAAATTAAAAACTTCTGCTTTGTGAAGTACAGTGTCAAGAGAATTAGAAGACAGGAAACAGACTGGGAGAAAATATTCTCAAAACATACATCTGATAAAAGACTGCTATACAAAACATACAAAGAACTCTTGAAACTCAACAATAAGAAAATGAACAACCATTTAAAAAATGGACAAAAGACTTGAACAGACATTTCACCCAACAAGATATACAGATGGCATATGAGCAACCTCATATGTCATTAGAGCATTACAAATTAAAACAATGAGATGCCTCTACATACATGTTATAATGGCCAAAATCCAAATCACTGACAAGAGGAACTCTTGTTCATTGCTGGTGGGAATTCAAAATTATATAGCCACTTTGGAAGACATTTTGGCAGTTTCTTACAAAACTAACATATTCTTACCATGCAATCCAGAAATCATAGTCCTTGGCATTTACCCAAATGAATTGAAAACTTATGTCCACATAAAAACGTATACTTGGAAGTTTAGTCATAATTGCCAAAACATGAAGACAACCAAGGTGTTCTTTAGTTGTGATTGGAAAAGTTAACTGTGGTACATCCTGACTATCAAATATTATCCAGCACTAAAAAATGAGCTAACAAGCCATGAAAAGGCATGGGGTAACTTAAATGCACGTTACTGAGTGAAAGAAGCTAACCTTAAGAAACTACATACTGTAAGATCCGACTATATGACATTCTTAGAAAGACAAAACTGTGAAGCAGTAAAAAGATTAGTAGTTGCAGGGTTAGGGAGGAGGATGGTATGAATAGGTGGAGCACAGAGAATTTTTAGGGCAGTGAAACTATTATGTATGATGCTACAATGGTGAGACATGTTATTAAACATTTGTTAAAACTCACAGAATGTACAAAACCAGGAGTGAACCTGAATGTAAACTAAGGCCTTGGATGATGTGTCAATTGTAAGTTTATCACTTGTAACAAATGCACCACTGTAGTGCAGGATGTTGATAGTGGGGGACATTGTGTACATGTAGCCACAGGGGGTACATAGGAACTCTTTGTACCTTCCTCTCAATTTTACTGTGAGCTGAAAACTGCTCCAAAGATAAAGTTTATTAATTAAAAAGAAAAAAATAAAACAAAAAGAAAAATAAAAGAAAAAAAATTTCATGGAGGTTGATTTGTATATGTTATTATCAGTATCATTTCACTTTAGCAAATGCTAACAATAAAGGCCAAATACACAGAAACAACCTTTAGCACAGCTTCTAATATCTGGCCTCTGAGCTAAGCACCTGACAGGAATGACACTTACATAATGGACCGATACCTACTCATTTTCAAACTCTTCAAATTAGCACCCTTCTCCAATTATAGGCCTCCAAGACAATCTGTTTCCTAAAGAAACAGTATAAATAGTCAACATGAGTTCAACAGACTATAACATGTGTGTCCCAAATTGCTGGATTTAGGTCATTATATTTTTCCAGGCAGCTAATTTTCCCCTTTGAACTGCTCACAGAAGGTCAGAAGCAGTTTAAGCATCAAAGCTTTATGAATTAAACAGTTTCATCATGAACTGAGGAAAGGCGCTGGTCTGCAGAAAGACAATTGTGAGTATCCCTGGCTAATCTTCAACTAGGACACATTTCACAATAGGAGATCAATAGCCCACAGTCCCCCAGAACAGACTTCAAGTCTCTGAGTACAACTGACCCTTTACAAAGAAAATGCTCACATCTTTAAATCAGTAATGCTGGTGATTATATTTCTTTTCTGCTTACTGATTAATTTGCAGGAAAACATGGTGGTTGAGGAGATCAAGATAAGTGTGTTCCATAGCCCTGGGCAATTTTCTCAAATGACAACACATACACTGTGAAATCTTATGAAGTCTATTATGTATATTCTTTTCCACAGAATTGGTTGACCATAGCACATTCTCTTGCTCCCTGGTGATAAATTCGGTTCTTCACAGCATGGAATGCTTCCAATGTGAGCCTGATTTTTGTTTGTTCCTAGGACAGAGGATTTCCCAATGTTCATTAAACTTACATGGTTGTGACCACACTATGAAAAATAGGGATTGAAATCTAAAGTTATTGGTATTTTATTTGGTTAAATGTCTGTATCTCCTGCTGACTAGTGATATTTGATGATGGAGGACAAGCAAAACTATCTAAAATGGATTAACTATCTGCACAGGAATATTATTTTCCTTTTTTTCCTACATTTGGAGACTACCATAAATCACTTTCTTAGTTTCTTTTCTGGTTCTGAGTATTTTTTCTAGTTCTTCAAACTGCCACTTTGTCACTGTCTCTTTCATGAAAATATTCTTCTTGAATCAACCACTCTTTTTAGTCACATGTTATAGCCCCATCCCTTGTGGTGCTTGTGGGTGGAAAGGCCATGAGCTTTGCATTGAGACCGTGATGGCTTCTACCTTGACTGGGTACTTTCTTGATAGTCTCAGGCTCTCATAGGAACTCACTTTCCTTGTCTGTTAAGTGGAGGTGTTGTGAGGATTAAATTATATGAAGGACATGAAATTGTTCAAAAAGTTATTTTTATTATTGTCTACTTTAACCCTTATTAGATGCTGTAATCAGTTTTTCAAAATCTCTAGCAAGTGTTCCTCCAACTACAACTGGATTGCCTCCACTGTTGAATCAGCCCTAGACTGTTCAAATTGTTAAAAAAGATGTTGTTTTTTAAAATTTATTTTTATTTATTTATTTTTTGCGGTACGCGGGCCTCTAACTGTTGTGACCTCTCCCGCCGTGGAGCACAGGCTCCGGACGTGCAGGCTCAGTGGCCATGGCCCACGGGCCCAGCCGCTCCGCGGCATGTGGGATCCTCCCAGACCGGGGCATGAACCCGTGTCCCCTGCATCGGCAGGTGGACTCTCAACCACTGCGCCACCAGGGAAGCCCAAGATGTTGTGTTTTTTTTGTTTTGTTTTTTTTTTTTTTTTTTCCTTTTTGCGGTATGCGGGCCTCTCACTGTTGTGGCCTCTCCCGTTGCGGAGCACAGGCTCCGGATGCGCAGGCCCAGCGGCCATGGCTCACGGGCCCAGCCGCTCCGCGGCATATGGGATCCTCCCAGACCGGGGCACGAACCCGTATCCCCTGCATCGGCAGGCGGACTCTCAACCACTGCGCCACCAGGGAGGCCCAAGATGTTGTTTTATAGAACTAAAATGTGCTTCCTTTTAGCTTCTGCCAATTGTTTCTATGTCCTCCCTTTGAAGGAACATAGGAAACAAATCTAATAAATAATTTTGCATTTAGTAATATTTCATAAGATTTTTAAAAAATAATTTAACTATTTAAAACATTTTATGGTAGTTTTAAAATCATAGACAAGTTGCAATGATACTACAGAGTTTCCATATACAGTACACCCAGTTTCTCCTGTCACTAACATCTTATATAACTATGGAACACTTGTCACAACTAATAAATAATATTTTTACAACTAATGAAATAATAATAATAACTAATTATTATGAATTAAAGCCCAAACTTCATTCAGATTATATTAGGGTTTTTTTTACCCCCAATGACCCTTTTCTATTTCAGTATCCCATCCAGGATACTACATTACATGTAGACATCATGCCTTCTGAGCCTCTGAGCTATGATGATATCTCAGGCATTCCTTATTTTGGGTGACCTTAACAGTTTTGAGGAGTACTGATCAAGTACTTTTGAAGAATGCCCTTCAATTGAGGTTTGTCTGGTGATTTTCTCATGGTTAGAGTGGAGTTAGGTGTTTTTGGGAAAAAGACTACAGACGTAAAGGGACATTTTCATCATACCATATCAAGAGTACATGCTGTCAACATAAGTTATAACCATTGATGTTGACATTGGTCACCTGGCTGAGGTTTGCCAGGTTTTTCCACTGTAAGTTACTTTTGTCTCTTTCTCTACATTGCTCTTCGGACGGAAGTTGATATACATAGCCCACACTTAAGGGTTGGGGAGCTACACTTCACCTCCTTGAGGAGGGGGAATATCTACATAAATTATTTGAAATTTCTGCATGAAAGATTTTTCTCTTCTCCTCCATTTATGTATTTATTTGATCATGTAAATGGCTGTGTCTTCCCTTGTTTCTATTCTGACCTCAATATATTTGGCTATTTGGCAGCTATTTCTCTTACTCTGGCTGGTAGGAACTCTTTCCTAGTTTTATTGACCATGAACAATTTTTCTATGTTTTTGTCCTTTTTAATTGGTTCCAGAGAAATTGTGGAATAAAATCCCCTTTAAGTCATCATTCTTAACCGTATATCCTCTCAAATAATTATATTTTAATAGTCCATTGTATGAATGTACCTTAATTTAACAAATCTCTTTTTGATGAGCTCTTTAGTTATCTTCCAAGAGTTTTTATTACTATCCTGAAAAGAACATCTTTGTGATCTTTTTTTATGAAGATAAATTCCTAGGTTTGGTAGGGTATGCATATTTTAAATTTTGGTTGTTCAAAATAGAATTGTATTAATGTATCCACCATCATCAACGAGGGAAAATGCCAATTACCTCACTCTTCTCTTACTACAGAATAAAATTATTACAGGAATTTTTATAGAATATATTATACACTGCTATTTTCATTATTATTAATAATTTTGGGCATTCTTTTTCTTTTTTTTATTGGAGTATAATTGCTTTACAATGTTATGTTACTTTCTACAATGAAGTGAATCAGCTAGATGTATACATATATCCCCTTGCTCATGGACCTCCCTCCACCCCCATCCCACCCATCTGGTCATCACAGAGCACTGAGCTGAGCTCCGTGTGGTATACAGCAGTTTCCCACTAGGTATCTATTTTACACATGGTAGTGTATTTTTATCAGTCTCCCAATTTGTTCATTCTCTATGTCTGTGTTTGTGCTCCTGCCCTGCAAATAGGTTCATCTGTACCATTTTTTCTAGATTCCACATACATGCATTAATACACAATATTTGTTTTTCACTTTCTGACTTACCTCACTCTGTATGACAGACTCTAGGTGCATCCACATCTCTAAAAATGACCCAATTTCATTCATTTTTATGGCTGAGTAATATTCCATTGTATATATACCACAACTGCTTTATCCATCCATCTGTCGATGGACACTTAGGTTGCTTCCATGTCCTGGCTATTGTAAATAGAGCTGCAATGAACTTTGAGGTACACATGTCTTTTTGAATTAAGGGTTTTCTCAGGGTATATGCCCAGTAGTGGGATTGCTGGGTCATATGGTAGTTCTAGTTTTAGTTTTTTTAAGGAACCTCCATACTGTTCTCCATAGTGGCTGTATTAATTTACATTCCCACCAACAGTGCAAGAGGTTTCCCTTTTCTGTGCACCCTCTCCAGCATTTATTGTTTGTAGATTTTTTTGATGATGGCCATTCTAACCATCTAACCATGTGAGGTGATATTTCATTGTACTTTTGATTTGCATTTCTCTAATAATTAGTGATGTTGAGCATCTTTGTGTGCCTCTTGGCCACCTGTATGTCTTCTTTGGTGAAATGTCTATTTATGTATTTTGCCCATGTTTTGATTGGGTTGTTTGTTTTTTTGATATTGAGCTGCATGAGCTGCTTGTGTATTTTGGAGATTAATCCTTTGTCCGTTGCTTCATGGGCAAATATTTTCTCCCATTCTGTGGGTTGTCCTTTCATCATTTTTATGGTTTCCTTTGCTGTGCAAAAGCTCTTAAGTTTAATTAAGTCCCATTTGTTTATTTTTGTTTTTATTTTCCTTACTCTAGGAGGTGGGTCAAAAAAGATATTACTGTGATTTATGTCAAAGAGTGTTTTTCCTGTTTTCCTCTAAGAGTTTTATAATGTCCGGTCTTACAATTAGGTCTTTAATCCATTTTGAGTTTATTTTGTGTATGGTGTTAGGGAGTGTTCTAATTTTATTCTTTTACATGTAGCAGTCCAGTTTTCCCAGCACCATTTATTGAAGAGGCTGTCTTTTCTCCTTTGTATATTCTTGCCTCCTTTGTCACAGATCAGGTGAACATAGGTGTGTGGGTTTACCTCTGGGCTTTCTATCCTGTACCTTGATCTATATTTCTGTTTTTGTGCCAGTACCATACTGTCTTGATTACTGTAACTTTGTAGTAAAGTCTGAAGTTGGGGAGATTGATTCCTCCAGCTCCATTTTTCTTTCTCAAGATTGCTTTGGCTATTTGAGGTCTCTTGTGTTTCCATGCAAACTGTAAACTTTTTGTCCTAATTCTGTGAAAAAATGCCATTGATAATTTGATAGGGACTGCATTGGACCTGTAGGTTGCTTTGGGTAGGATAGTAATTTTTACAATATTGATTCATTCAGTCCAGGAGGATGATATCAGTTTGTGTCATCTTTGATTCATCATTCAATCTTTTATTTCTTTCATCAGTGTCTTATAGTTTTCTGAGTACAGGTCTTTTACCTCCTTAGTTAAGTTTATTCCTAGGTATTTTATCCTTTTTGTTGCAATGGTAAATGGGATTATTTCCTTAATTTTGTTTTCTGATCTTTCATCATTAGTGTATAGGGATGCAAGAGATTTCGGTGCATTAATTTTGTATCCTGCTACCTTACCAAATTCATTGATTAGTTCTAGAAGTTTTCTGTAACATCTTTAGGATTTTCTGTGTATAGTACCATGTCATCTGCAGTGACAGTTTTACTTCTTCTTTTCCAATTTGTATTCCCTTTATTTCTTTTTCTTCTCTGATTGCTATGGCTAAAACTTCCAAAACTATGTTGAATAACAGTGGTGAGAGTGGACATCCTTGTCTTGTTCCTGATCTTAGAAGAAATGCTTTTAGTTTTTCACCATTGCGAATGTTGCTGTGGGTTTGCCATATATGGCCTTTATTATGTTGAGGTAGGTTCCCTCTACACCCACTTTCTGGAGAGTTTTTAACGTAAATTGGTGTTGAATTTCATCAAAAGCTTTTTCTGCATTTATTGAGTTGATCATATGGTTTTCATTCTTTAATTTATTAATATGATGTATCACATTGTTTGATTTCCATATATTGAAGAATATTTGCATCCCTGGGATAAATCCCACTTGATCGTGGTGTATGGTCCTTTTAATGTATTGTTGGATTCTGTTTGCTAGTATTTTGTTGCAGATTTTTGTGTCTATCTTCATCAGTGATATTGGTCTGTAATTTTCTTTTTTGTGATAACTTTGTCTGGTTTGGTATCAGGGTGATTGTGGCCTCTTAGAACAAGTTTGGGAGTGTTCCTACCTCTGCAATATTTTGGAAGAGTTTGAGAAGGATAGTCATTAACTCTTCTCTAAATGTTTGATAGAAATTACCCATGAAGCCATCTGGTTCTGGGCTTTTTTTGTTGTTGTTGGAAGATTTTTAATTACAGTTTCAATTTCATTACTGGTGATTGGTCTGTTTGTATTTTCTAATTCTTCTTGTTTCAGTCTTGGAAAGTTGTACATTTCCAAGAATTTCTCCATTTCTTCCAGGTTGTCCATCTTATTGGCATAGAGTTGCTTGTAGTAGTCTCTTATGATCCTTCATATTTCTGTGGTGTCAGAAGTAATTTCTCCTTTTTCATTTGTAATTTTATTGATTTGAGTCCTGTCCCTTTTTTTCTTGATGAGCCTGGCTAAAGGTTTATCAATTTTATTTATCTTCTCAAGGAACCAACTTTTAGTTTTATTGATCTTTGCTATTGTTTTTTCTTAATTTCTATTTCATTTTTTTCTGCTCTGATGTTTATGATTTCTTTCCTTCTACTAACTCTGGGTTTTCTTTGTTCTTCTTTTTCTAGTTGCTTTACTTGTAAGGTTAGATTATTTGTGATTTTTCTTGTTTCTTGAGGTGAGATTGAATTGCTATAAACTTCCTTATTAAAAATACTTTTGCTGTGTCCTGTAGGTTATGTGTCATCCTGTTTTCATTGTCATTTGTTCCTGGGTTTTTTTTTTTTTCTTTGATTTCTTCAGTGATCTCTTGGTTATTTAGCATCACACTGTTTAGCCTCCATGTGTTTGTGTTTTTTACAGTTTTTTTTTCCTGTAATTGGTTTCTGATCTCATAGCGTTGTGGTGGGAAAAGATGCTTGATACAATTTCAATTTTCTTAAATTTTTTGAGGCTTGATTTGTGACCCAATGTGTGATCTATCTTGGAAAATGTTCTGTGTGCACTTGAGAAGAAAGTGTTTTCTTCCACATTCAGGCCTATAAATATCAATTAAATCTATCTGGTGTATTGTGTCATTTAAAGCTTGTGTTTTCTTGTTTATTTTCTGTCTGGATGATCTATCTATTGGTGTAAGTGGGGTGTTAAAGTCCCCCACTATTATTGTGTTACTGTCGATTTCCCCTTTTACGGTTGTTAGCATTTGCCTTATGTATTGAGGTGCTTCTATTTCGGGTGCATAAATATTTATAATTGTTATGTTTTCTTTTTGGATTTGTCCCTTAATCATTTGTAGTGTCTTTCTTTATCTCTTGTAATAACCTTTATTTTAAAGTCTATTTTATCTGATATGAGTATTGCTACTCCAGCTTTCCAATGGAAATGTGATTTCCATTTGCATATATATCTTTTTCCAGCCCCTCACTTTCAGTCTGCATGTGTCCCTAGGACTGAAGTGGGTCTCTTGTAGACAGCATATATATGGGTCTTGTTTTTGAACCTATTCAGCAAGTCTGTGTCTTTTGGTTGGAGCATTAAATCCATTTACATTCAATGTGCTTATTGATATGTATGTTCCTATTACTATTTTCTTAATTGATTTGGGTTTATTTTTGTGGGTTTTTTTTCTTGTCTTGTGTTCCTTGACTAAACAAGCTCCTTTAGCATTTGTTGTAAAGCTGGTTTAGTGGTGCTGAATTCTCTTAGCTTTTGTTTTCCTGTAAAGTTTTTGATTTCTGTTGAATCTGAATGAGATCCTTGCTGGGTAGAGTAATCTTGGTTGTAGGTTTTTCTCATTCATCACTTTAAATATATCCTGTTGCTCCCTTCTGGCCTGCAGAGTTTCTGCTGAACAATTAACTGATAACCTTATGAGAATTCCCTTGTATGTTATTTGTTGCTTTTCCCTTGCTGCTTTTAATATTTTTTCTTTGAATTTAGTTTTTGTTAGTTTGATTAATATGTGCCTTGGTGTGTTTCTCCTGGGGTTTGTCCTGTATTGGACTCTCTGTGCTTCCTGGACTTGGGTGGCTATTTCCTTTCCCATGTTAGGGAAGTTTTCCACTATAATCTCATCAAATGTTTTCTCAAATTTTCTTTTCTTTTTCTCTTCTCTTTCTGGGACCCCTATAATTCAAATGTTGGTGCACTTACTGTTGTCCCATGGGTCTCTGAGACTGTCCTCAATTCTCTTCATTCCTTTTTCTTTATTCTGCTCCTTGGCAGTTATTTCCATAAGTCTTCTAACTCACTTATTCATTCTTCTGCCTCAGTTATTATATTATTTATTCCTTCTAGTGTATTTTTCATTTCAGTTATTATGTCTTTCATCACTGTTTGTTTGTTCTTTAGTTCTTCTAGGTCTTTGTTAAATATTTCTTGTATTTTCTTGATCCATGCCTCCATTCTATTTCTGAGATTTTGGATCATCTTTACTATCATTAATCTGGAGGGTTTTCAGGTAGGTTGCCTATTTCCTCTTCAGTTATTTGGTTGTGTAGGTTTTTACCTTGCTCCTTGATCTGTATTTTTTGTATTTTTTGTCAACTCATTTATTTTTTGATGGGTGGGACTGTATTCCTGTCTTACTTGTTGTTTGGCTTAAAGCATCCAGCACTGGTGTTTCCAGGCCTTTGGGTAGAACTGGGTCTTGGTGCCGAGATGAGGACTCCTGGGAGACCTCACTCTGGTTAATATTCCCTGGGGTCTGAGGTTCTCTGTTAGTCCAGCGGTTTGGACTCAGTGCTCCCACCACGGGAGCTCAGGCCCAACTCCTGGCCTGGGAACAAAGATCTCACAAGTTGTGCAGTTTGGCAAAAGAGAAGATAAGAAAACAAAAAGAGCACTAAAATAACAAAGAATACAAAATAAAGTAAAATTAGAAAAATAAAAAGTGTATTAGGAGAAATAAAAACATAAGTGAAACAACTACAGCAAGGAAATACAGAGCCACAACAGAAAAAAGAAAAAAAGAAACACAGGGGGGAACAAGCCAAAAGGAGCAGAACAGTAACAAAGTATAAAGAATAAAATAAAATTAGAAAAATTTAAAAAATTATTACAAAAAAATAAATATATATAAATGAAACAACAACAAGGTAAAACAGAACTACAAATTAAAAAAAAAAAAAAAGGCCAGAAAAGACCTTGGTTATGGGGGGGTGGAACTTAGGTGGGGGTTGGGCTTGACCAGGGGCTGGGTTTAGGGCAGGGGCGTCGCCTAGGCTCAGGACCCCTGCAGCCGGGAAAGGCAGCATGGCTGGAGGGGGCCTTGGAGTGCAGAGTTTGGTGATAAGGTTCTGGGTGGGAGTTTTATGGTGGGGCTTAGGCTCAGAGGGGCCAGAGGGAGGCTTGGAGGGCAGAGGATTAGGCCTGAGACTTCAGCAGGTTCCCTGGGACCCAAGTGACCAGGGAAAATGCTGGCCTCATTCCCTTCCAATCCTCCACTCTCCAGAGTCTCCCCTTTCCCTGTTGATCCCCTAACCATGGGTCTGCCCCTTCTGGGCATGAAAATGCCTCCCCTCCCACCAGCTGCCCCTCAGGGGTGTGGGTCCCATCCTACCACCACTTCTCTGCCCCCTTCTTTCTCCCCTATCTCTTACCCTGTAGCTCGGGGGCTCCTCCCATCCCCTTAAGTGTCAATGGTTCCCCACTAGTGCCTGGTAGGTTTCTTAGTTGTGTAGAGACATGAACTCTATGTCCTCCTAGTCGGCCATCTTGACTCTGCCCCCAGTAAAAAATCTTGGGCATTCTTTTAACATGCTCATTGGTTATTTGTGTTTTTCCTCATGTGAACTAGCTGTTCAGACCTATCTGTTCATTTTGTCATTGAACACTGAACAACTTTTTCACAGAATGGAACCACATTCATAAATCAAGACATGCAAGAGAACTTTAGAATAACACAATGTACAACACACAGTAAATATAGGTCATGTATTTTTCTGCATTAAAAATTATATCACCAAATGTTTATAATGCAAAATCATTGCAAAATAAATAATAAGAGTCTTAGTACAGAAGTAACTCATCTGTCTCTGGCCATTTTGGACCCAGTACAACACAAAAATTATAGGCATAGGGAAATAAAAGGTCACTCATGAGATAGATGAAATAGATATATATGACATCTATACCCTAAAACTATAAACATATATTCTTCTTAAGTGTTCATGAGATTAAAAACAATGATTTTTTAGTATACTTCAAAGAACATTTCAATAAATTATAAAATGTGGAAAAAGTGCAAACAAGATTCAGAACAAAATGAAATTTAAAAATAAAATTAATAACAAAATTGGAAAAAAAACAATGATCTTAAATTAAATTCTCGATTTTTGATGAAAAAGAAATAAAATTCAAAATTATGGAATATTCAGAATATAATTAAAATAAAAATGCTAAAATTTAAGAGCATAGGATAAATCTAAAAGAATGTTTTGAGGGTATTTTATAGCTTTTACAATTGCTTGTCTAGACAAGCAATCAAAAGAAAGAAACCAACTAAATATTTAATTCAATGTTAGAAAATGTAGTAAGATAAACCTAAGGAAAGTACAAGGGAAAATTAGTATACATAAGTACCTAAATTAATTCATTAGAATAAATTAGTAAGTCCAAGGAACTTATCTTTAAGTAAATCAATAAAAGAAAAATCACTCTCTATATTTATGAAATAAGGTTCTTTAGAGTCAAGCAACAGAGCTAACATTAGTTATTTCAGGCAGGTTAAGCAGGGGAAATTTTTGAATGGACACTGAAGAACCACAAAATTAAAGACAAATGAATATGGCTTAGGAAGAGTAGGAGAGAAGGGGGCAAGAGTGATCACAGTGACAGGAGTTGAGGAGGGCTGCCGGAGTGTGGCTCTGCTTCAGCCATGTCCTGAACACAGCACGCTTCACATTTTTGCAAGACAGTCTAACTGACCTAGCTTGGGTTACATGTCCACCCTTAACACAAAACTCTGCCAAGTGAGATAATTTTCTGTGATTGATCCAGTCTATCTAGACTAAGTGCCCATGCACCTGACTGGGATGCATGCACAAATAACCTGATCTTCACCATCACCAGGTCCATATTGGAAAGGAAAAGAATAAGTTTGGGAAGGAAAAGGGGTTAAGTCACCGGAAGTGGAAAGGATAACAGACAAAGAAGAGTGAGAGATGCTTTTTAAAGTCTGCTTCCTTGGGTGTCTACCACACGAGGGCACACACACACACACACACACACACACACACACACATACATTGTATCGCTCAGATGATTTTATGTCATAGTAATGAATAAATTTTTAAAAAGCAATGGCCTAAAACAAGTTATTTTTAACTTACTCTAACAAGCACTTCACATGTTTACATGTTGGTTGAGCTATTACTTAATGTTATCCTTATCAGGAAACAAGTTGATGTCACATCCAACATTTGGAGATAGCCAATAACTATGATAGAGAAAGCAGGGGAGCTCTCACCATGTATTTAAGTTTTACTCAGAAGTGACCAATCTCACTTTTGCTAACATTTCTCTGGCCAAAGGAAGTCAGATAGCCATATTCAGTTTCTAGAGTATTGGAATTACAGTCCTATGATAAGTTCTACAGAAGCACAGAGGATTTTTAGGGTATTGAAACTATTTTGTCTGATACTATACTGGTGGATACAAGTAATTATACATTTGTCAAAAACTATAGAATGTATAACACCAAGAGTGAACTCTAATGTAAATTATGGACTTTGAGTGATAATGACATGTCCATATAGGTTCATTGACTGTAAGAAACATATCACTCTGCTTGATGGGGGATGTCAATAATGAAGGAGGGTTGTCTGGGGGGAGTGGGTAAGAAGTGTATGGGAGCTCTTTGTACTTTCTGATCAAAGATCAATTATTTTGTAAACCTAAAACTTCTGTAAAAAAAAGAAAATTGATTTAAAAGGACCAAAATAAAAGAAAAAGAACAGAGTCCAAGGACCAGGGAGGCAAGAACAATGATCTGACATCAGTGTCAAAACAATCGCAGAAGGAGAAGGGAGGAAGTACAGAGCTGAAAAATATTAGAGAGAATATAAGCTTCTAAAATTTGATGAAAGACAAATATTAGCAGATTCAAGAAGCCAAGTGAACTCCAAACAGAATAAATCTGAATATATGCCTGTGTAAAATATAATCAAATTTCTGAAACCTAAAAATAACTATATATACTTGAAAGAAGGTACTTAAAATATACAAAAATATACTTAAAAGCACACTGAGAGGGCTTCCCTGGTGGCACAGTGGTTGAGAGTCCGCCTGCCGATGCAGGGGACACGGGTTTGTGTCCCGGTCTGGGAAGATCCCACATGCCGCGGAGCGGCTGGGCCAGTGAGCCATGGCTGCTGAGCCTGTGTGTCTGGAGCCTGCGCATCCAGAGCCTGTGCTCTGCAATGGGAGAGGCCACAACAGTGAGAAGCCCGCATACTGCAAAAAAAAAAAAAAAGAAAAAGAAAAAAAAAGAAAAGCACACTGAGAGAGAAATATTATTCACATATTTATCTGAAGAAAATGAAAGCACTAAATTAAAAAGATATATGCACCCCTATGTTCCTTGCAGCCAAGAATGCAATGAACAGTAGCCAAGATATGGAAGCAACCTAAGTGCCCATCAAAAGAGGAATGAATAAAGACTATACATATATATAATGTATATATTAAGTATATATAATATTTATAAATCAGTCATAAAAAAGAATGATCTTGCCATTTGCAACAACATGGATGAAACTAGAGGGTATTATGCTAAGTGAAGTAAATCCCAAGCCAGAAGAGAAATAAGCTTATAGTAGAAATCAATGGAATTTAAAACAGAAAAACAATAAAATTAATCAAACTGAAATCTGGTACTTTTTAAATATCAATAATATATTAATATTATCCTATCAAGAATGACCAACAAGAAAGAGAATACACAAATCAGTAATATCAGGAATGAATGATGGCTTATCATTACAGAACCTAGACATTAGCAGGATAATAAGAGAACATGGCAAACTCTTCTATGCACTTAAATACAATAACTTATATGAAATAGACAGATTCCTGGAAAACTATAAGTTATCATAACTCATTTAAGATGAAATAAATAAGCTGAATACTTCCATGATTAATAAAGAAATTGAATTTCTTATTAGAAATCTTCCAAAGAAGAAATCTTCTGGTCTAGATTATTTCATTTTTAAATACAAGCAAAAATTTAAATAATAAAAAGCACAAATTCTATACAATGTCTTTCAGAAAATAGAAGATATATCTCATTTAATGGGGTCAGCATTTCCTTGATATGCAAACCAAAGACAGTAAAAAAAAAAAAAAAAAGAGAAGAGAGAAATAAATAAATAAAACATCAACCAGTATACCATGTAAATATAAGCACAAATTCCAAAACAAAATCTGAACAGATTAAATATACAATATATAAAAAGAATAATGCATGTCAACCAAGAAGTGTTTGTTGCAGAAATACAAGAGTTGTTCAGTATTTGAAAATCAAACAAAATATTAAACCATATTAACAGTTTAAAGAGGAAAAATCATGTGATCATCGTAATTGATACACAGAGATCATTGGATAAAATTCAACCACCATACATGATAAAAAGATTCATGCATTATGAATAGAGGGAAAGAAACCATAAAGATCAGAGCAGAAATAAATGAATAGAGGGAGAAATTCCTCAACCTCACAAAGATCTAAAAAATCTACAGCTAATATGGTACTTGATGGTGAAAAACCAACTGCTTTCCCCCAAAGATCAAGAACAAAGCAAAGATGTCCACTCTCACTACTCCTGGGAATCCTAGCAAGTGCAATAAGGCAAGGCAAGGAAATCAGAGAAGTACAGATTAGAATGGAAGAAATAAAATTTGTCTCTTCTTGCTGATGACATGTTTTCTATGAAGAAAATAACAAGGGATATATCAAAAAATACTCCTAGAACTAATAAGTTCAGCAAGTTCATAGGATATGAGATCAACACACACACAAAAAATCAATTTTATTTCTGTATACTAACAATGAACATGTAGAAATAAAAATAGAAAAACAGTATATCTTTTACAATAACTCCAAAAAATGATTAAACCCTTTGATATAACTCTAACTAAACATAAACAGTGTCTGTATGCTGAAAACTACAAATGGTGATGAAAGAAATAAAAGGAAATGTAAATAAATTGAGAGACATATTGTATTCATGGTTTTGAAGATTCAATATAGTAAAATGTCAATTCTTCCTAAATCAGTTTAATGTAATTCCTATCTAAAACACAGCATGATTTTTTGTAGATATTGTGAAGCTGACTCTAAAATATATATGAGAGATAAAGGAATTAAAAGAGATAAAGATTTCAAAAAAGTACATATATTTCTCAAGAAAGTGTGATATTAGTGGAAGGAGAGACACATGGATCAATGAATGGAAAAGAACAGAGAGGTAGAACTAGGACCACATAATGACAAACTTCCCATTTTTCACAAAGTGGAAAAAACAATTCAGTGTAGAAGGGATAGTCTTTTTAACATATAATGTTGGAAAAAATGGACATCCATCGGCAAAATGATTTAACCTAACAGCATATACAACAATTTACTCAGATTGTATCAAAATTTAAATTTAAAACATAAAACTATAAAATTTTTAGAAGAAAACTTAAGAGAAAATCTTTGTGACTTAGGGGCAGGTGACAGATTCTTAGGTATGACATCAAAAACAGAATCCTTAAAAGTATAATATAGTTAAATGGGACTGCATTGAAATTAAACACTTTCATTGTAAAAAGACATTCTAAGAGAATGAAAGGATAAGCCACATACTTGGAAACAATATTTACAATATCTGACAAATGGCTTGTTTCTAGAGTAAACAAATTTCTGGGTTTAGTAGTAAGAAATTGATTCAATTAAAAAATTGGGGGCTTCCCCGGTGGCACAGTGGTTGAGGGTCCACCTGCCAATGCAGGGGACATGGGTTTGTGCCCCGGTCCGGGAAGATCCCACATGCCGCGGAGTGGCTGGGCCTGTGAGCCATGGCCACTGAGCTTGCGTGTCTGGAGCCTGTGCTCCACAACAGGAGAGGCCACAACAGTGAGAGGCCCACGTACCACACACACAAAAATAAAAAATTGGTGAAATACTTAGATACTTCACAGAACAGAATATAAAGATGGCAAATAAGCACATAGAAAAATCTCAACATTAACCAACAATACTATTTGCAGACAAGGATGCAGAACAAATAGATCTCATATCCGTTGCTTGTGAGAAGGTAAAATGGTAAAGCCACTGTGGAAAATTTTTGGTAGTTTCTTAGAAAGTTAAAAGTGAAAGAGTATAGCCCTGCTGACATCTTGTTTTCTCTTCAGTGATATTGATTTTTGCACTTCCAGCCTCTCCAACCGTAAGAGAAAAAAAATTTTTTAAGCCTCCACGTTTGTGGTAAATTGTCATAGCAGCTACAGGAAAATAATACACTGGGTGAATGAATAACAAACAGTGGTACATCTATTCAATGGAATGTTACTCAGCAATAAAAAGGAACAAACAATTGGAGTGTGAAGTAAATTGCATGGATCTTGAGGGAATTATGCTAAATAGAAAATGTCCTTCTCAAAATGTTACACACTGTATGAATCCATTTCTTTACCTCTCTGTAAATGATACAGTTATAGGAATGGAAATGGTGTCAGTTGCTGCCAGAGGTTAGGGCTTTGTGACGTGTGTGACTATAAAGTTTTAGTATGAGGGTAACTAGTATGATGTAACAGTTTTGTAGCCTGACTTAAGTGGTAGTTACACAAACCTATATATGAGATAGAATTACATAGGTGTATTCACTAAGAAAAGTACATTAAAAACTGATGAAAAGAAATAATTCATAAACAAGACTTTATTAAAATTAGGAATGCTTACTCTGAGAAAGACAATGTCAAGAGAATAAGACAAGTCACAGACTTGGAGAAAAATGTTTACAAAAGCACATCTGATGAAGGACTGGTATCTGAAATATACAAAAATACTCTTAAAAATCTATAATGAGAAATCAAGCAACTCTATTAAAAAATGGGCCAAAGACTTTTAACAGACACCTTATCAAAGATATACAGATGGGAAATAAGCATAGGAAAATATGTGCCACATCATATGTCATTAGGATAAAGCAAATTAAAACAACACTGAGATACTACTACGCATCTATTAGAATGATCAAAATCTGGGACAACAACAGCATCAAATGCTGGCAAGGTTGTAAAGTAACAGAAATTCTTATTCAATTGCTGATGGGAATGCAAATTATTACAGTCACTCTGGGAGACAGATTTCTTACAAAACTAAACATACTCTTACCATAAGACCTAGCAATCAAATTCCTTGGCATTTATCCATATGTCCATACAAAATATGTCCATTCAAAAACTTGCACAGAGATATTTATAACAGCTTTATTCATAATTGCCAAAACTTGGAAATGGCCAAGATGCTCTTCAGTAGGTAAGTGGATAAATAAACTGTGGTACGTCTAGAAAATAGAATATTATGCAGCACTGAAAAGAAATGAGACATCAAGCCATGAAAAGACATGGAGGAAACTTAAATGGATATTTCTAAGTGAAAGGAGTCAATCTGAAAAGGTTACGTGCTGTGTGATTTCAACTGGGTGGCATTCTATAAAAGGCAAAACTAAGGAGACAGTAAAAAGATCAGGTTGCCAGGGTTGGATGGAAAAGGATAAATAAGAGGAGCTCAGGGTTTTTAGGGCAGTGTAGATGTTCTGTATGATGCTATCATGGTGGATACATGTCATTATACATTTGTCCAAAGCCATAGAATATACAACACCAACAGTGAACCCTAATGTAACCTGTGGACTTGGGGTGATTATGATGTGCCAATATAGATTCATCAGTTGTAACAAATGTACCACTGTGGTGGGGAATGTTGATAATTGAGAAGGCTATGCACACATTGGGGACAGAGGATATATGGAAAAACTCTGTACCTTCCCCTCAAATATACTATGAACTTTAAACCTCTCTAAAAAAGTCGTAATACAAAAAAAATAATAATAACTAATGAAATCCAAGTAAGTCATTTAGTTATTTTCTGCTTTTTATAATTGTACTATTGAGTAATATGTTATCTCTGAAGGAAGATGGATGATGGGCACATGGGAATCCTCTACTGTTTTTGCTTCTTTAATGTGAGTCTAAAATTATTTCAAAATAAAAAGTTAAAAACCAATAATTATAGTTCATATTTATGAGGATTTTCTATATGTAAGCATGACCCTAAGTTTATTAGCTCACTTAATCTTTATAACCTAAAGAGATAAGAATTATCATCTTGTCCATTTTGAGGAAATTGAAGCACAGAAATGTTAAGTAAGTTTCCCATAGTTACAAGGTAGAAGCAGGTCTGAAATTCAGGGAGTCCACTTCAAAACCAGTTCTCATAACCACCACTCTGTAATGCCCCTCATGCTAGGATATCATTGTGACCATGTTTGTACGAGAAAAAAATAGAAACAAAAAAATACACACAAAAAACCGTAGCAACTGGAAGCAATCTGTACCTCAATCTATCAGAGACATATGAATTACCAAACTAATGAAACTTAACACTAACTGGTTAAAAAAATAAAGAAGGTGATAAGATATGGATGGTATTCCAAGGCATGTTAGGAAATGAGATAAAACAAGTGAAATAAAACACAGTAATCTTTATAATATGTGGTGATTTGTGTGGGAGAAAAGAAAAAAAAAGAGAAACAGCAAAAATCATCCATATATATGGGTGAATGAATTGTGTGTGTGTGTCTGTGTGTGTGTGGGCAAACACATGGCATGCTTGCACATGAAAACGTTTTGTATATAAGAAATTGTTGACACTAGTTAAAATGGGAATTTCTGGGAAATAAAACAGAGCATGTGTAGGGAAAGACTTAGAGCAGACATTGTTAATTAGGACATGGTATCCATTTTCCCTCTTTCCTTTTACTTAGAGAACCCTAGTTTTATCTGGGCACATAGCCACTCATCTAAAGCATCCTTTGAAGCTAGCAATGGTAGTGTGACAAGTTTGGAGCAATGAGAGGTGAGTGGAAGTGTTGTATGAGGCTCTGTATCATCTCTTTAAAGATGAACTATTTCTCAGGACTTCTCCACCTCCCAGAGGCTGGAGAGTGGATGTGGCAGGCACCCAAGCTTCAATCGTAACCGCCAGAACAACCTGGTAGGGGAGACATCAGAGAAATAAGATGGACCTTCTGGAGCAGAGTAGTTACCCTTCTACACATGCATTGCTGACATAGAGACTATTTGGTGAGAAAAAAACAAACTAGTTCTTTTAAGCCAGTCTATATTTGGATCTCTTCATATGATAGCTTATCTGTATCACAATTAGTACATGATTACATTTTTATTGAATTCTCTTTGGTTACTCATTCAACATATATGTATTAACAGAATTTAGATTTCAGTAATACAGAATGAAATAAAATAAAATAAAATAAAAATATAGTAAAATTGCCACTTTAGTAAGAGCTGTAAAATTATGAACATGGTACAAAGAGTCATGTCTTGATGGTTAAGGAAAGTTGCATTGAGAAAGAGATGGTTAGTCTGATATTTAAGGAATGAGAAGGAACTTCCCAGTCAGAAGGAAGAATGGGGAGTTCTCCAAGCAGTATAGCATGTACAGAGGTCCTGGGGCAAGGGACAAAGGCTTAGTAAGGAGAGAAAGAAAACTAGTGTAAATGGAAGCACTAATCGATGTTGGAGAAGAAAAAAAGCGGAGAGGGGAAAATCATGAAGGGTCTTAGAAATCATGTTAAGGAATTTCATCTTTATCCAATAGAGGTTCTCAAAGGGTTTTCAATGATCAGATTTGAGTTTTAGAAAAAAAATTGTTTGTATTGTGGAAAGGGATTGGCAGGGGCAAAATGTTAGTGCAGATAGACAAAGGAGGAAGTGTTTGCATGGACTAGACAAGTATGGATGGATGGGCTTTAGTCTCTGTGGTGAAGATGGGGAAAAAAAAGAGAATGGATTCACAGGGAGGTCTCCACAATAAATCAGAAGTGAGAAGTTGGGGAAGCAGTAGTATCGATTATGAGTCCTCATTGTATGGTTTGGGCAAGCAGATGGGGAACACAGGAGAAAAACAGTCTCAGAAAGGGAAAGAATTTCAGAAAATTTTTTGAACATATTAATTTTAAGGTTCCTTTGAGCCTCATTTAGTACTGACTGGAATTTTTAATAGTTCCCATGTTATATTCATATAATTAAAACATGAGTCACAATAACTGTCTTGTCCTTTAAATGTTGCACTGTGCAAATCTTCTCTTTTATTCTGCATTTAAATTCCTTGAAGGAATAAAAATTTCAAACTTCTTTAAGTATCCTCAAATTATTTACTTGATACAATGATAAGTAAATCTGAAAGGATGTTGTAGACATATCTGGTGTTTGATTAAATAAGTAAGAATAAAACTGTAGTAGTTGCTATTGGATGGAGGGAGAAGGAGGCCTTACCACAAGATAAGAGTCTCTTTGTGTATGTTTTCCAGGCTTCAAAGGAGTTTCAGCTTGAGGAAGAGAGGAGGGTTACAAGGATACTTAAATCATACAAGAGAATCAACAAAGAGCTGGTGTGTGGGGTGGGGCAGAGCAGCCCGGAAGGCATGGAGTCAAAATGGACAGGCTCAGAATTTATAAACCAGGACAGTGCTGACTCAAAACCCTGTCTAAGGTGGACCAAATGAAGTTGGGAACATCCATACCAACGTTCAGATACAAATTAATAGAAAACTGTCTAATTAATCATTTTACCTACAAAACACGCAGTACTGGGAGTGCTTTACACATAACTGACAACACGTAAATGTTTGTGAAATTAATTAATATTTTCCCAGTTTAAGAATGCATGAACACATATACATGCATTATGGTTGTATTGATAGTGTCAACAGAAAAATCTTCGAAGTAAATTATGTATATTTGCAATAATCACAAAAATAATATGCTTTAAATTTATCTGTCAAACCTATTTTTTACATCTTGTTCTTTAATTTATTTGAAGATATATATGAAATATCAATTTGTTGTTTTATTTTCCAATCTTGTGACATAGGAATTAATGCAAAGAAACCTGGACATATTTTTTTAAACACAAAGGAAGAAACACACACAAGCACACACTGCACCTAACTTTTTATCTGATGTGAATAATACCTTTGGAGGATTGTAGCTCTCACTCTGTGCATCCATGAATTTGCAGCTTCAGTAGCTAATCACTACTTTAAACTCCATGTGTACTGACTTGCTGGACGAGGTTCCCCTCTGGAAGGTGACTATCGGAAATCCCACTGTGATAATGTCACTCTTCAGGCTGTTGAAAATCACTGTAAAATGCACTTGTAGTAAGACATTGTGACAGCAAGACACATGCCCTGGAGTGACCCACAGCCTAAATGATAGATTCCAGGAAGCATCCCAAGTGGAGTGTGTGAGGAGCAGAATGTTTGCACTTAGATACAGTGACTCACAGCTTGCTATGATATTGGGAGTTTTCATTCTCACAAATATAATAGGATACTGACTGGATTATTAAATTCTTAAGTACTCTTACATTTGTATGCATGAAAGTGGTAGAAAGGTTAAAAAATAAAAAAAAAACAAAGCAAAGGAAGTCCTACATTATTGCTGAACACCTAAGATTCAGTGAAACAAGAGTATATTTTTTCTGTAAGCAAACCCTATGTACAAAAGTATGACTTTATGAAATAGAATTACTGAGGGCTTGGGGGAGGGGCAGAAACATTATAAGTCTCTTTATAAATAAAGGGCCACAACTGACCCCAAATAGAAAAAGAAGGATCAATTGAATCATATAAGTTAAAGACTCTATGAGTCCATCTCATGTGGGTGTTTGTTTCAATCACATTCTTGCACTGATGATAGGGAATATATAGCTCTATTCATTAGTACCATAAAGACTGAAACATGGTGTGTGTGTGTGTGTGTGTGTGTGTGCGCACACATATGCATATACATCTTTGAGTTTCTCTTCTGCATTGTTTTCACCTTATCTTCTTGCATAAATATAAAAAATAAAAATTATATATATATATACTTACCACTTTGGGGAGATGCCATAAGGGATTCTTAGCCGTGTGAAGTCGAGGAAGTATAAATTATTGTTGACAGGGAAGGAGTCAGGGAAGACATTTGACCTGAGCCTTGAAAGGCAGGTGGGATTTGCTCACGTGGAGATGAAGGAAAGGGCACATCGGGCATGAGAGTAAGGGGGAGATCAGAGGCCTTTATAGTAAACAGAAGGAATTCAATTTGGCTGGAGCAGAGGGCATGAAAGGGGCAGGGGCTGGGACTGCAAACTGAAGTCATGATTACTACATTCAGTACCAAAAAGGTTTGGAAATTTCAGAAGCCACAGAATGGCCTGGTCAGAGCATTTTCCTAGGACCAAGACTCTGCTAATATATCAGACGGATTAAAGAGAGCAGAGAGCCCAGACAAACCGTGAGAATGTTATTACAGCGGTCATGGTGAACAACGGTAAGGAGATTTTGAATCTAAGAAGGGCAACGTGAAGGAGTTCCTCACCCTCCATAATCCACGTCTGGGAAGTTTAGAGCAGCATTTAACTAAGACAGCTACAAATTCTGGGAACTTGATCACACCAAAACTCATGTAGGCTTATCAATTCTTATTGGCAGATATTTTGACTGCTCACTTGACTTTCATAACCATAGGCTTAAATTACATGACAATTAAGTAAGAGCTTTCTGAGTGAAGTGTTTGGTTAATTTTGCTCATCTCTGTGTTTCCAGCCTGGTGAATAGCACTGAGTAAACTGTAGATTCTATATTTCTTCTGCCTGACATGGGATTGCCCACCTGCAACTTTAATATTTGGAACCCAAAATCAATAAGTGGTTCTCGACCATGTCAAAACAATGACCCATGAGGAGTTACTAAAATAATCCATGTATTCTGTAGCCAACAGGAATTGAATTACTCACATATGCCTTATTCCCACTGCTTGCAACTGTACATGATTTTATTCTATGTTTAAGGAATAAAGAAGCCAAAATAAAATAAGATGAAAATGAGTACTCATACCAGAAGCTCTGTTATTTAAATGATTCTATCTGTTCTTGGTCAATTCAATATTATGATAATTTCTAATGCCCCTCTCAGGTTTAATGTGCTATAGATCTATAAAATGAATAACAACACCAATACCAATGACTACTGTATATTAACTACAACAATAATAATAACTACTGTTTATTAAGTCCTTGAAAAGTCACAGACCCTACTCTGAGCACTTTATAAATATGTCATTTAATCTTCACAATAACCCTGTGGCATATGTGTGAATATATTTATTCTTTATTTTAGGAATGAGAAAAGTGATATTTAAAGGAGATAATGAACTTTCTCTAAGAAGCGGTCGATGCTAGAACTGGTGCTTTACAGAATTCACGTCAGAGAAGAATCTGCCTTGGATTCAGCTTAGCTGACCAGAAAAGAGTGTAATACATGTTGCCTGTTAGCTTTGAAAACATGTGAAGCTGCCGTGATCTGGAGTCCTGGTCCCACACACTCAGCAACACCAAAGCTCTGAGGCAGGAGATGCATCCTGGGAGATTTCTAGACCTTACCAAACCTTGGCTCCGAGACCTCGTTGCTCTTTCTTATACCAGTGTCTAGACAACTGTAAGGAAACCTAGTGATTCTTGGAAACTCTATGGATTGCAGAAGTAGATTAAATAGCCACACCTGCTCTTACTATTCCTCTGTCAGCCATGGAGCCCACACACCTCCAGCCTCTTGGTTAACCCCCATCTCTCAACCTGGCTTCTGAGATGTTCCTATTCCATCTCTTAGGGGTCTCTTCTCTGTTTTGAATCTTCAGTCCTCTTCCCTACCTGCTGGTGTTTGACCTGAGCTAGGTCTTTCACAACGTTCTAATGGAAGCAGCAGTTTTGTCAATGTGTGGAAGTACTAGAAAAAGTTGGTAAATTTTAATTCCTGTTGTTGAAGAATAGGAAGAGCTTTGGGTCAAATAAAGTTGGGAGATGCTCTTTGTTTAATTCCGCCTCAAAGATTTATGCAGGAGTAAGAAGTAAACTGAGAAATCATCCCATAAATAGACATGTTAAATTTTGTTTAAAATTTTCCAAAGTCATTTGACCATGAAGCATTTTGTGCAAGGAACACTTATTAATCTCTGGCCAAGGACACACCTTGGAAATGCTGGACAGCGATGTCTAATGTCCAAGCTGCTGGGACCATGAACTTACTGAAAATAACAGCATTGACTCCTGGAGGGTTGATAGTTGTTAGTTGAGAGGAATTGATGAAATTTTATCTTTTTTCTGGGACTAGTGAGAAAGCTACATTTGAAAATATAAATAAATGATTTCGATTTAGGCTAAATTAAAATTTTAGAAGAATAGACAGAGGACATCTGAAAGACAGCAAAAATGATAGTTCAAAGGTATCAATTAACCTGCCCAATTCCTGTGTTTTGTGGGAGGTCCCAGTTTACTGAACTAGCTTAGATATATCAGGGATAAATATTTCTACCCCTTAAATCTCCATTTATCAACATTTATCAAAGGATAGGAATAAAAGCTATACTTCTCTGATTTCTCTTATACCATGTCTCCTCCTTCTTCACTTTTTTTTATACAAAGTAAACTTGCTTTAGATTCTCCAGTTATAAAAAATAGTACATGTGCAGTATATAGTACAGGGAAATTTTTTAAATTGAAGAAGTAAAACAACCAATCATAAACTTATACTGAGCATTTTTTTTGATATTTTGGTGTATTTCCTATCAATCTTCTGCAATTTTCTTTAATTAAATAATAACTAACCTGGGCTTCCCTGGTGGCGCAGTGGTTGATAGTCCGCCTGCCGATGCAGGGGAAACGGATTCGTGCCCCAGTCCGGGAAGATCCCACATGCTGAGGAGCGGCTGGGTCCGTGAGCCATGGCCGCTGGGCCTGTGCGTCCGGAGCCTGTGCTCCGCAACGGGAGAGGCCACAACAGTGAGAGGCCCACATACCACAAAAAAAATAATAATAATAATAATAATAACTAACCTAAAGACACAAATTGATAGAAAAAAAACAACTTATTTCCAGGTGCACTTTATCTTACATATTTAAATTAATGATGTAAATACAAACTTTACAGATTTTCTAATGCTATTAGAAATTCTTCACAAACCTTTTAACAACTACATAACGACTTTTACAGTTTGTCTATGGTGTATAATTCACTTGCTAAAGTTAGAGATATAGTTGTTGCTTTTTTTTTTTGCCATTATAATTAATGCTTTAATGAATATCTTTATTCCAGAAAGAGTTGTTTTCATTTTAGGTTTTTTAATTGTTCACCTTTTTTTTTTTTGGCCAGGCTCCTAGACTTTGTCAGACTATGGATAAAAAAGAGACAAGATCGAACAATATTAAGCATTTTAGTGAATTGTAACACATATACTGATTAAAAGTTACACGTCAAAGTTGATATGCACATAAGATGTAGTATTTTATAAATAATTGAACTGTCTTTTCTAATAAACATAGATCCAATGAGAAGAGTCAAAAATTAGCAAATCTTAGTTCAAGCTGGCAAAGAGAGACCAATGTAAATACTTAAATATTCCTTTAGGCACATGCTCATTTATTTAAGTAAAACTTTCCGTTTCTTGGGTTTTCTCTCTTTACCCCTGCTCTCTACAAAGTGTGTTTAGGGGAATAAGGCTTAAGTGACCACCAGATGGCCAGAGTTGGGGAAAGTGAGGGTCACGCTAAACCCTGTGGATTCTCGCTGGGTTCCCCCATATGGTAGGGCTGGCCCCTGCTTGACCTCGGCACTCCCAGGACATTCATCCTGCTTAGCTTTTCTTAGCCACGATGATGTCTACAGCCTCAGTCATCTGGCTCTTGTGGCTAAGTACCACATCCTATGGCCTCTTTCCTTGAATCCCAGACCTCTGCTCTGCTCGCTACCTACTTTCTCTCACCATCTCCTGCCACCACTTCTATATCAGGTAGGAAGTGGCCGCATGTGGAGAGTCTCCAAAAGAAAACGTGTGGCCTTCTCTCTAGTGTTCCTATAACAATTACCAATGTTTTAAAGTCAAAGTACTATCCTTCTTCCCTCCACACAATGAGGTTTAAGAGGGAATTAAGAACCAGTTTTTCCATGTCCTCACTTTCTATTGTTTCTCTGCTTTTGCCCATATTCCTCTGGCTCAGAAATGATGGGTTAAGAACTTTCATTTCCTCTGCCATGTCCTTTAATTATTCCACTTTGAGCACCCAGTAAAACTCTAAGATCAAGAGTCAGGCTGTCCATTGCTCAGGGTGGAGGGAATGAAACATCATTTTTCCCCCTTTGGCAAAGTCAGGATTTCAAGCACATTGTCTTGTTAGGGTGATAAAAATCCCCTATTGGATGTCAAAGAATGAACGTAAACTCTTTCTCTTCTCATTGATGCTCTAACAATTCTAATTCTCTTTAGTATCAGACTGACAGCTTGAAATGATTAGAAAAAAGGTAAAAATACAGAAAACTGCATGAGAGAAGAATCCCATTACAATACTTTAAACTGTTACCACCATTATAGTCAACCCCTCAAGTGCTCTGTAAAAAAGCCCATGAGGGCTTCCCTGGTGGCGCAGTGGTTGAGAGTCCGCCTGCGGATGCAGGGGATGCGGGTTCGTGCCCCAGTCCGGGAAGATCCCACATGCCGCAGAGCGGCTGGGCCCGTGAGCCATGGCCGCTGAGCCTGTGCATCCGGAGCCTGTGCTCTGCAACGGGAGAGGCCACAGCAGTGAGAGGCCCGCATACCACAAAAAAAAAAAAAACCATGAATATCTAAGCTCCTGGCTTATCTTGCCAATCCATGTTCCAGAAGTTCCATGCCTTTTGTACCCATCAACAATGCTTCCTGACTCTGAGTATTCACTTACACCAGTTCTCCTGCCAAGAATACTCTGCCCTCCTCCTGTCTTCAGCCCTGCCTCTTCTTTCCTTTCAAGAGTCTCTAGTGGTACTAGCCATTCATTCTATTGTTAAGCTGTATTTACTACTGTGATATAATACTTAATTGCATTTTTTGATGAATTAATTTTTCTTCCCGTAGGAACTCCTTGATATGACGGGACATCTCCTATTCATCCATGTACCTCCAGAGACGCAGGACCCTGCAGTGAACAAGTGCTCACTAAATATTTGCTAAATGAACGAATACAACAAGTACAGATTGTGGCAGAAGAGGAATCCTAAGTAGTAGATGTCTGTAGTTTCTTTCTGTGTTCTGAGCAGCCCTCAAATGATAACAACGACAGCAGAAAGGCAACAATGAATACACATGCTGCCAAATACTCACATGCAAACAATCCCTCAGGCCAACCATGCTCATGGCTGGAGTGCATGAACTTGCCTGAACTGTTTCAGCCCATCTCTAATGGAAATCTAATGGAAATCATAAATTACCGAAACAGGTCCACAGGTGCTGAAATTTACTACTGTGTTGACTGCTGGCAAGGTCTGAAACTAAAGAACAATGCACTATGTGCTACAAAAATGAAATATTTATTACATTCATATTCTCCCTCAAGCTTTTTATTAAGCTCTTTTCTTGGTGGCAAAATAACAAAGCACCAGAATTTCAAGACAAACCAATTTGCACTGACATTTTTAGAAATTTTGTTAAATAATTCTCTTTAATGGTTCAAAGCTTTTTAGTACAGACACAACTTCATGAATTCTAAATAAACCTTAAAGCCAAAGGGAAAAGGGTAGAAGTTCTCTATCTCACAAATTAATCTGCACTTTTCTCCTCACCAGATACTGTGTACAGTTGTTTCAGCCTCACCAGTTCCTAACCTCTCAGAGCCAAATTAGTCACAAAGGAATTGAAAATACTTGGCTATAGCATCACCCTAAAGAACATATGAGGAGCCAGCATCCTGAACTAGTTCATAAAGGAAGGAATATCATTTGGCTTGGAACAAGGTCATGGAGAGGGCTCTAAATAAAAAGAGTGAAAGAAAAGAAGACATTGGAATCTGTGACTGGAGAGTCTAGGGTGGGGAATGAGGTCATGGAGGTGCAGAAGCTTCATTTCACGGTGTGTCCCTTCCGTACAGGACCTCAGGCATCACCAGCTGAAGCCTGTGTTGCCTTCTTGGGCTGAAATTGGTTTAACATAGTGCTTTCAAAAGTGTTGGAATCCCCTATATAAAGTGATTAGAAATGGTACTTCAGTAAGACCTTAAATAAATGGTAAATCACTAGGTAAAAAGCTATTCTCCTTTTAAAGATGTTTGCATCTTTCTGGCTATCTCAGAGAGGAAGGCTCTCTTTGATGCTTGTCTTTTGAACATTTGATCATTTTTCTCTTTACTAAATGGAGACCTCAGGCTCAGAGCTATGGCCTGCCATAGGATATAGTTCATATTTAGAAACTTTGATTTCACTGTATTTTTTATGGCTACCTACCTTTTAGTTAAGATAATAGTAGTTATTTTTCATTTTATTAGTCACACAAAATTTTATTAAAAATATACTTAAATATTTTTTAAAAAGTGACCCAATATCACACACACACATTTTTAAAAAGAATGTAGGTGGTACTTGACATGGAAAAATCATGTTTTAACATTGGGGAAAAATTGTTTAGTGGATACATCTGTGTCTACTCCCAAGGAAAGGACAGCAAGCTGGGTGAGAAAGAGCCAGGTAACAGCCTCCAACATACAAATCAGGAAACATAGCTGGTCAGGTTCTAATTTCCTGAACTGGGTCAGGATTGGAGAAGTAATCAGATCCAAGACTTACACCTTAGACCCAAATGCTCTGTTGAGGGTCAGGCCTTTCCTAAAGAGCTCAGTTAGCCCTACTGTGAACTGGACCTCAGTGAAATTTTTCATAATCAACAGATGGAAACCACATGGGAAGGGAAAGAATAATAAAATCAGGTGTTGGGATGTTGATGACACTTTTTACTCCAGTAGTTCACAGATACCCCTTTGTTAGGATTTTCCTAAGTGTCCTTTTGTTATTATTATTATTATTATTATTATTATTATTTAATTTCATTCATTTTGTCTTCAACACTGGTGCATATACATTGGCGAGACAAGCCAATAAAAGTAAGGAAACATGACTGGGTAGTAGTTTTTTTTTTTTCTTATAAAACATAAAGGGAAAATAAAAATGATTCTGTCTAATTAAGTAAGCATTTAAAAAATGACATTCAGAAAGTAAAATCATTTAACCAAGTATTTTAAATATAAATTTTGAAGGAATTCAAACTCTCAACACCTAGAAGAGAAGGAATAGGAAATGAGTTAATATTACCCATCTTCTGGAAGGCTCTTCTAACCCTAGAATATCAGCCTGACTCTCACACCTTGGTGGACCTGCAATTTGTGGAGGAGGAAGGCGTGACGGAGGGCTTGCTCATTTGAGATTAATATTTGAGTGAAAACCAAAAAAATACAGAATAAAATTTTGTATTTTGTCCACATGGTATCCCACAACTGAATGTACCTGTGGAAAGTATTTTGCAAAGCAATGGTCAGTATTAAAAATGAATTTGGGCTCTAAAAAGACCTGAGATTAATTAAAATAAAAATGAAGATAATGCCATCACTTTTAAAATAATACATTTTCTAAACATTAGCTACTTAACATTAGAAGAAGAAAGATCCTCAGAGGAAAAAAAATAGTCCGACCATTTGAAATAAGTAAAATAAATCTTAAATACATACATCAACCCTCATACAGATAATCTTTAATGGGAATATAAACTCTCTTAGATTCAGAAGACCATCTAAATGACTTGAGGAAGTGAAAATGAACCAAGGAAACCTGTAACAATATTTTCATTCTGTTTCAATTTGTCTAAGGTGTTGATTTGATATCAGTGAAAGAAACTCAAGAGGATTAGGACAAATTTCAAGGATAAGGTTGTGGCCACAGACTAAAAAATCATCAAGCCTACTCCAGGGCCCTTGCTATGTTAAAATAATGACAGTCATCTGATGCCCCATCTTCTTTAGTGACACCAGGGAGGGGATTCTGAAAGCCTTTATATTAAATGTATTCTCCTCAACAATATCTCCCTGTGTTATATTCTCTTGTAGTGTCTTCCCACACTGACTCTGAGCTTGGCTATTTGTCTTGTGCTAGTGGGACAATAGCAAACTTCATGTAAACAGAGGCTTCAGAAAACTTCTGCATCTCCATTCTTTCTTTTGGTCTCCCACAACTGTCATGAGAACATGCTCGCTACCTTAGTGAAATGATGTAAAAGACAAGTGGAAAAGTTCAGAGTCATTGCTGTTGAGGTCAGTGTAGACTAGCCAGCCCCAGCTGACCAGCTGACCTTGGACTCATGAATGAGCCAAAGCCAAAATGAGATTAAGTGAGTACAACCCAGATCAACAGAACTACCCAGATAACCAGCAAATTCATGAGAAATAATAAATGGTTATTGTCTTAGGCCACTAAGTTTTGGGGTAATTTGTTACCTAACATGGTTATGACAACAGTAGGTAGCAAATACAAACACAGCATAATTTTGCTCATGATGGTCTTGAATATAACTTTGTAAATTATAGAGACACTAGAAAAATGAAAATTTATGACAAAGATATATTTACAATATGCAATCTCAATTCTAAAGCAATTATTTTACTATGTTCAACCCCACAGACCATGATTCCATTTCTATGGATAGCATTATCATTTTCCTAATCATCCAAATTTGAATGCCCTTAAGAACTTCAAAGTCATCAAGTCCTATTGATTTTCGTTTCAGTGTCTTTGATTCAGTTCTTTTTCTTTTCTCAAACCATGTTAAAATGCTGAACATCTCATTATTGGCCTTCTTAAATAACCAGTTTTGTCCCAATGAAATTTATCTTGCTTTATACTGTAGAATAGTTTTTATAAAACAACAGTATGATCATGGTAAACTTCTACCCCCAAATCATTGACAATTCCCATTTTCTACAAGATAAACAGCATCATACATTTTGTAACAATCTACATCTCTAAAATTCTCTTCTCAAGATGTACACCAGAATCCAGAAATTTGATGTAATCAAGGCCCCACCAAATAAAACAAAATTTTATTTGAGCCCAGGATCACTTAGTTTCATCTCTCTCTCTCTCTGAACGCCCAATCCAGGCTGTCTCTGACCTGTATGTCATGACCTAACCGGGCATGTATTTCAACCTGGCATGTATTCTTCATCCTTGTGCTCTCATTAGCATTCATTTCAGCCATGCAGGATATCAACTTGATCCAACACTTATTATTCCCTTTAAACTTCCCCTTCCCATGTCTCATTTTCAGTGTTACTTTTAAACTTAGAAGCATACTATTATAGAGTACCTGTGGCCTACTCAGTTCTAGCTTGGATAAGAACCATCCAGTCTTCTGAATCTAACCTTCTATCTTTCAAAATGTGTTAAATGTGGTAGATCAGCCCTCAGTATTCATTACAAACTCTCTTCAGTGTGTCTTCCTAAACTAAAGAGGTTGAAAAGCTAAAAACTGTGTTTCTTATCTTCCCAAATATGAATTAGGTCCCACCAAAAAAAATTCACTTTTTAAAAAATTCTGAAGAAGCTTATCAGGTGAAGGTCAATTCCTTGATTTTTTTTGGCTCTTTCTGCCAACAAAAGGTTACGGGAAAATGGGAACTGTTTGTTGTTGTTGCTTCTCCTGCCACCACAGTGTAGCTTCCATGTTCAGCTTCCACGTTGTCCAGTGGTAGGTGCAGCAGTGGTGGTTACAATATCAATAAGGCCTCTTTGTGACTCTTAGGTCATAGAACTCACTGTGTGTTCCTGGCCACATCCAACGTTCCAATGGCAATATCCAGAACTCCCATCTTCCTGATTACTCAGAGAGTTGTAGCTTCCCTGGCATATCAAGCTTGCTTAGAATCATTCCTGAAGGCACAGCTGAAAGCTTGTTCCTCTGGTTTTAAAAGTACCTAATCCTCTATCATAAATCCTTTTCTCGTTAAAATACTTAGAGTTTTATTTTATGCGTGGAAATTTCATACCTTGAAACTCTTAAGACCAAATGGACACTATCATTTGAAAGTTTGGACAGTGCTTATTTCCATTGAGTAGGTATATACCTTTGTGTAGATAACAGATTACAACTGTTGTTAATTGTATATGTTGAATAGAATTTTTTTTTTTTTCGGTACGTGGGCCTCTCACTGTTGTGGCCTCTCCCTTTGCGGAGCACAGGATCTGGACGCGCAGGCTCAGCGGCCATAGCTTACGGGCCCAGCCGCTCCGCGGCATGTGGGATCTTCCCGGACCGGGGCACAAACCCGTGTCCCCAGCATCGGCAGGCGGACTCTCAACTACTGCGCCACCATGGAAGCCCAAATTTTCTTTTCTGAAATGACATTTTATAGTACGAGTCAAACCTGAACACACATTGTATTTACCTCCATTACCCTCAAACATCCATAACTAATTGCATATAGTCATCAGCTAATAACTGAATAGATGTTTCCAGATGTTGTTCTAAAGCATAGGTATTTCATACCTGTTTTACACAGGAATGTTAACAGATATTTTGTATTAAAAATGTTTCAGCAACAAGTTTCAAATTGCAGATCATTATAGCCCCCTTTTATAGAACCACAAGGATCACTAACAAAAGACTGAGATGTCTGCCATAGAGAAAGATCTCTATGAGTATTCAACCACTTTCTAGGCATACTTAAAAGTAAAAAGTTTGTGGAGGGGAAACTCTATTAATATTTGAATTAAGATAGTGTTTTATTGGGAAATAATAACTTATAGCTGTATCCTTTATCATAGGCAGGAGAGTAGGAATCTGAGAACAACATATCAGTATGTCCAGTGATTTGGAGAAAATGTTGTCAAGGACCAAAAGAACATCAGAGAACTCGTTATAAATTGTTTAAATTTTTAATTCAAAAGAAAAATTACACAGAATAATTACTTATAAGCAATTCATTTTTATAGGAAAGAATTCATAAATAATCAATTGACTTCTTCAAAGAAAGATGGCAAGATAAGAAATCTTTTGCATGTGCGAATCTTTCATTTTGATTGTGGTGTTTCCAACTCTCAGTTTTTAAAGTAGTAAACTAGTATATTATTATATATAACCTGCCATTCTTGTACATCCGTTTTCTTCCAATTGCCTTGATCAATACAGGAAAAAATACTATAAGTAAGTCAGTTGAGTTTCATTAGTGTTTGACTTTCATACTTATGTATGATTTTTGATCATTTAGAACATTTTTGAAAGAAGAGAATGAAAAAGAATAATTTTAAAAGGTCATAATGTGCTTTGTGGATGCATAATAGATACACCAGCCTATGTCAGATAAATACAGTTCACAAAAACACTGGGATCTGGGAGTCATAAATATTTTTCACATCTTTTGTTAATTGGGAGAAAAAAGTACCAAACACAAAATCTGATCTGTGATATTTCACCTGTAACTTACTTAACACAGCAAACTTCCAAAGGATATGGTTAAGTAAGAAGTATTTATGAAAACAGTCGGACCTGGTTTCATACTGCAGACTCTTACAAGCTGTGTGACCTTGAACATAGGACTCCTCGCTCTGTGCCTCAGTTTTCTCACATATCTAGTGGGGTTCAGAGGTCTGCCTGTCTGATAGAATAGTTGCAAGAATTAAATGAGATAATGTCATTGGTTTAATATAGTGCCTGGTGCATAGTTAAATTTGTTAGCTATTATTACTGTTATATTATGGAATCAGAAAGGACAGGGAGGTCTTTATAAACCACACTCTTAACCAGAATGTGGCATAACAGAAGAGTAGTTAAGAGCAAGGAATCTAATCAGACTGTCTGAGTTTTACACTCACTAACTCAATCCAAACCCAACTCAGCCTAACTCCAGCTAACTCCAATCTGGTTGCATGATCTTGGCAAACTACCTAACCCCTCTCTGATGTAGTTTTCTAATTAGTAAAACTAGTAAAACTAGGACAATGATAATATTTGTCTTGAGGTTATAAGAATTAAATGTGTAAATATGTTTAACGTGCTTATGACAGTATCCAGCACATGAAACATTAGCTTTTATTATTCACTGAACATCAACATGCTTTACTATGGTTCAATATCTGATAACATCATTAGAATAAATACCTGTGCTGTACTTCTATTCTCATGGATAATTTTAGAAATTGACATGAAAATGGTCTATGTTTAAAAAATTATCTTCTGGGGAGAAGTCTGGAACCTTCAGAATTCAGAACTATAAGTAGTAAATAAGGAAAACAAATGTCTGAGTGCCCCCCAAGGCTGCCTGAGTTTTCATGTGGGCTCACAATTGCTGCTTTCTTCTTCTTATGAGATGCCACATGTACTCAAAAACCTTTGAGAGGCTTCGCTTAGTGATCTACAGCAGCTTCTTTTCTTTGCTATCCTTAATACTCAGCAAGATTAAAATATCAACCCAGTACTCCATAAAACCTGTAAAGTGTGGGTTATTTCCAACCACAGTGTTTGGACTAATTCCAGTAAATCAGCACCGCAAAATACATGCTTGCTTATGATGTAAACCAAGAAGAAAGCATATAGTATTTGTTTTGACAAGCTTGGCCTCATGGTGTTTGAGAATATGTTACTCTTGCTGTCTCAACCCTGGAGACTGGAACTATCATTAACGTAATAGTAGAAATCAGCTCCCTGTACAAAGACCCTTGGTAGCTTTTCATTGCCTAGAGGATAATGTCTGTCTTAATCAAGTACTTAAGAATTCCTGTCTATTAGCTCAATTTCCCCTTCTCACTGCAGCAACATTTTCTTCAATGTCTATAATCTTTTCCTGACAAAGGGACTGTAAAAAAAATGAACATTTGACAAATTAGTTTGGGAGACACATATTCTAAGTTTCTGTTATCCATATAGTGCTTTTAACATGTTGAAAGCTCTGAAAAGTCCTGCATTAAAGAAACTGGCTTGATTTTATTTAACACAAACTTTCCAAACCTTTTGAATCACAACCAATTGAACAGACACTGTCTTCAAAGAAAAATTTACTTCATGAGACTGATTTATATTCTGTCAAATGACACATAATTACCCCCCTTTTTCTATCTGTGTGTGTGCTTGTGTGTGTACATGTGTGTGTTTGTGTGTGTTCATGTGTGTGTGCATGTGTATGTTTGTGTGTGTGCATGTGTATGCTTGTGTGTGTGTGTTTTCTCAAGTTGACCACCTCCCCCCCTCCAGGAATTCTCATCTCCAACATCTTAAAACAACAAAATTGTGCTTTACCATCTCCTCATGGAGACCCCTGTTATGTCTAAGCTGACAATGACTCTCTCACTGGTGAAGATGTCTTTGGCCTGTGCTTATATATGTTACCTGCCATTTACATCTGGTATCACATTGTCATCTTTTATAAATCCAAGTTGGGAGTGTAACTTTTTTAAAATCAGCAGTTACTGCTTATTTTAAAAAAATAATTAAAAAAAAAAGTATCAACTTTATAGTCAGGCAGATGGATGCGGCCTCACAGCCCAATTCTGTTCTTGGTGGTAGAGCTTCAGACAAGTCTTTCCTCTCAGAGTTCCAGTGTCATCCTTGGAACTGTGCCTGTGGATTCACTACCAGTACAAAGTAAGACTTTGTGTGTAGTATCCAGCATCGCGAGGACACTCAGCAAATATCATCAATATTAGGACTGTCTCCCTCCCATGATGTCCAGTGTTGGGCCTTTATAGTCACAGAGCAGTTTTAGTCGTTGGTTTAATTAATGTAATGATACTGTTTGCTCTCTGAAAAGTTCTTCAGCTCCTGTCATCCCATATGTAATGTATCAAGCAATAGGCATAGGCACTGTGGAGACCAGAATTTGCAAAACACGTTACAGGGACCAGACAGGAACTGTGCGGGAAGAGGGCCCAGAGGACATGGGTCTGGGCCTGCCCAGGACTTTGAGAGTTGAGCGCCTGCCCCACACTGCAGTGCACTTGGTTGCTTCTCTGCCCAAGGGTCTTGAAAATAACATACAAACACCCTCTTGTCTTCCACACTGTTTCTTCTTCTTGATCTAAAATGCCTGAAGACCATGCCAATTTGCTCTTACTCCCATCAAGAAAAGGGAATGATGGCCGATCCTAAAAGGAATAGCATGCCTCATCATTTTAATAGCTCAGATACCTCTTTTTCCCAATGCAGAATCTTTATGAGAAAATAGTGACCCTCATTAATTCCTTGCATACAGACTCCTCATTGTTTTTACTTGTGCTATTTCTTTGCACTTGGATATAGAAGCAATAAATTTCCAGGGAAATGAAACTCACTTATCAGATTTCCCAGCATCAAGTTTCATATTAGTAACGAAAAAATCAGTCTAACTGGACTCAATATAGCTGTAAACCAATATATGTAAGCCATATCAGAGATTAAGCCTTCATCATTGCATTTATAAGCTTCCCGTTTCAGCCTAGAAGGAATAACATTTTCCTAGCTATTATTTAATAATGCAAAATATTCCTTAAAATAATAAATCCATTCAGGCAACATTAAAAAGATCAAATGGTCTGAGAAAAGCATGAATCAAATGAGCACATTTTCCCTTTAAAATATATGTTAATTTCCTAAGTTTTGATGACAGTATTTTTTTATTCTCTGGGTGATGCTATCAGATTTACTACAAACCAGTTTATGAGGCAATTTAAAGTTTCTCATGTAGCAAAAAGTAGCTTATTCCAATGTCTTTTTTAAAATTTGAGATCAAGTTCTAACCAATAAAATTTTAACAATTTTCAACAAAATGCTCAGAGTTTTATATTAATTTTAAAAATGTAAATAAAGTGTTTTTCTTTAAAGAAGCAGCAATAACCACAAATGAATGTACTTTTAACATGACTGTGCCGGTTAGGAGAACAGAGAATGCATGAGATGCACTGTAATTATCGGTATCTCTATTTTATGCTTAGGTTTTTGGGTTTTTAGAAACACAGGCATACAGACACAAACACACACACTAAACGTATGTACAAGTTATTGCATATACTATGTATGCTTAACATTCTAATTAAAGCAGTTAGCTATGACTCTCATTTAGCAGCATGTAAAATGAGTAATTACGCTTGTTAAAAGAAGCTAGCGAACGACTGTGAAAGAGCAACCAACAAATGGATCCTCAGTCTTCCAACCAAGGAGAAGCTGGTGGGGAGAAAAAGCAGAAAGTAAAACCTGAATCTGGTTTCTTACCGAAGCTCCCTCTCCAAGTGCACTGTGATGTATTGTTTTTAAGCGATGTTTTTAATTTATAGTGCCAGAGGTCTGATGTCCTTCCTGTGAAATACAAATGCCTGCAGATGTATTTTAACCAATTTTTTTAATGCAAAATGTGATAGCCATTATATGAACATCTTCAATCCAAAGCATCTGTACAGTGTCTAACTTGAACATTTGGACAAAAAACTTCAATTTTAAACTCCTGTGTAAGGGAGAACTTTCTTTAAAAAACACTTAGGAACTGCATAATTGTACAGAAAGATACTGTTTATATGCATTTATGTACGCATAGCTTAGAAGAATGTTTTAAACTCATAAAAATAAATGTCATTTGTAAAATGGGGGAAAAAACAAAGGAAAAAGACAAAATCAGAAAGAGGGGGAAAGGGGGAAAAATGAAAGAAAGTGAAACCCTTTCTGTGACATAAGAGAAAATAGCGCAAGTCAAGATGAAGAGATGAAGGTCTAATTCCTGGAAGACTTGCCGCTCACCGTGGCTGAACAATTTGCTCCAAGAGCTTTGGTCAGTTGCATTTCATGTGACAAGTTCGTTGCTTCTGAGCCTCCATTTTAGACGGTCAGACAAGGCTTCAGTAGCGTGTCAATTTACTGTTATATTTCAAAGAAAAAAAAAACACTTTATCAAATCACAATTTTTCCTTAATTGATAAGTAATGTTTTAATTTTCTTTTCCCTTTCTTCTTTTTTTTTTCCTTTAAAAATAGTCAACGCAGCTCCAGATCTCCCCAGATCCCCCAAATTAACCTGAAAAGTGCATGGAGCCTGCAATTTCAATTACTGCCCTTTCTGATCTCCGCCACTAGGAGGCACTGCAGGCTGCTTTATGAGGGGGACGAAATCTGACGAAGTAAATATTCCACACATCTATGGCTCTGGTGTCATTCCCTATTTAATGGCTGTCAGTGAGGGAGAAAGACAACGTGGCGGGTAATTAAAACCAAATTGCAGGCAGGAGATGACTGCACAAGAATGATATTGTCATTAATACTGATTTAACATGCACCTGGGTAAGGTGAGGGAGCGCAGCAAGGGAATTCACACAGACGCCAGGGTTGCCTGATTTAAAGATGTAGTGTTTCCAGCTGAAGCATGTTTAAAAACTGAATAAAACCATCATATTATGACAGCAGAAATAAAACGGAAACAAATGTTCTACATATGTCTATAAAAAAAAGAAAGAAAAATCTTCCCTGTCTTCCAGCTTAGAGGACCAAGCATGTGTCTCATCTTCTGAAGTTCAAAAGTATTTTTGCAGAAGGCTTTTCCCCCCTGTTGTTGGCTTCTCTTGTATGGGTTTGTAATTTGTTCATGTAGTTTTCTGTTTTCAGGAGAGATGGAACATTTGATTGCAACAAACACCATTGATTTACAAAAATCATATACCATAGGGGAAAGATTTCAATCCCACAAATATCTTAGGAGAGGTATTTATTCACGGGATTCGGGGATTATCCATGCATAAAGAACACCTTGCTAGAACAATCGAAATCTCAGATTGAGGGATCTAAGGCATGGCCAATAACTCCTATAGTATGAGGCCCTTGTCTCACTACAGTGAACCCCCAAATGAAGAAGAGGATCACTCTCATTTTAGTAGCCCTAAAATTATTTAGCTTTTTTATTTTTAATGATAAGTGCAAAACCCAGAAAATAGACACTAATCAGGGTTCAAATTAAGTAGTCTATTATGTTTAAGGTATGTGAAATGATCTGGGGGATATTTTAACATTAACTAAATATTTCCATATTATGACTAAAAATACAATTTACATCTGTTCCTCAGTAGCAGAAAAGTACAGTACATGGACTTAATCATGGATAAATTAGGAACAACTTCTGATTGAAAGGATTATGGGTCATTAAAGGCAGAAAGTGTACCAAAATTAAAAGTGTTTATGGACAGGGAAAAATGGTTACAGTGGCGGAGTTCAGCTCATGCCTAAAACCCCTGTGGTGATTGATAAATCTCCTTCTGGTTTCACCTTAAATGAAATGTGTGTCTTATAGAAATGGTTATCCTTCTGTCCTGTGCCAAAAGAGATGAATCATTAGGGATGTCATGAAGATTTATAATCACACTGTAAAGAAAGTAAATTCAAAGAGCATTCCTTGGGCAATAAAGAACATATTATAGAGAAAGAGCTCACTAAACAAGGTCAGGTAGGAAAAAATGATCAGATGTCATGGTTGCTGGATCTAGACGATGGAGGTTGTTTTTTTATACCCAAATCATAGATTACAGAATAATGATCAGATCTTCTGAATTTTTTCTACAATGCTTTGCTATTGACATTTTTAAAGAGCTTTGCATTTGCAGATTTCTTACTTATGCATTTATTTGTTGGTTTGTGCCTCCACTGTTAGGGATGGTAACTGGATTCCAGAGCACGTAGACACACAAAAAGTGCAAGTAAACCTAATAACATTGGGGAAAAAATAGATAAATGTTGGAATTTTTGCTTTTATGAAGGAATACACAAATTCTGTTGTAGCTTTGTCTCCACTATTGGCCATTAAGATTTTTAGAGAGTAGTGTGAGAGATGCAACAGAAAGGAACTTTATTTCACCAGCCCGTTATAAAGTGCCAAAGAAATTCTCCAAGAAGGACATTTTCTGAGACTGTGACTCATCGAATGGCCAAGCCTGCCCAGTTCAGTCTGGGCACTCCACAACCAGATGGGCCGTTGAATATACCCAGATTTCAGGGAAGAAAACTGTCCTTTGGATGCAGGACAGAACCTCGTTTTTAAATTCTGTTCTCACATTTGAACTGAAAAAGTCAGTGAAGCTCATCCCCACTCAAGTCTGAGGATTATCTGGGATCAGTGGCTTTTATGAGGGGAGAAAAAAGATCCCCGTGGTCTCAAAGGAGAAATAACTTAAGAGACTATGAGTACCCTTGCATTTCAGGCTGTACAAAAAGAGCATAGCATCTGAAAGCACAATTGCTAAGGAAACTTGCTGACATGAGTGAAAGGGACAATTATTTGGAGGGAGGGGGAATCTTTGTTTTAATTAATATTGACTTTGGAACAGCTATATATGTCAGGTCGTCTTGTTCTGACTGGTCTGTATGAGGGCACATGTGTTGGGAACATGCACAGCCATGGAAGGAGCAGCATTCAAGCTCTCTTTCTGATTTTCACCCCATTTACTTTTGGATGGAACCTGGCACTCACAGTCTCTTGAACTGTTATCCCAGGTTGCTGGTGTAACAAATATAATTTTTCAGCAAGATGGCTGCTGCCAGAAGCAGGCTCAGAAATGTCCATTTTAATTAAACATTTTACTTTCAATTACATTTCACGGTTTGCACATGGTGACACATGCTTTCATCACATGGACTTTCCGATTGCTATATTAGTACTGTTTTCAATGCAGGGAAATTTGTGTTGGTGAAAATGACTCACATATGAAAAATTCAGTGTTTCCCTTGATGTGATCGATGGGACGCTATTTCACAAAGATAATAGTAACAGCATTCAGACTTTAGGGCAGATTTCAAGGTATCCAGGAGCAGGAAGCTCCCAAATTAATAAAAGGGCAATCATATGATGACTTATGGCAGAAGTAGCCTATATTTTATGTTACATATGCCCTTTATCGAGATGAAAGAAAAATACAGATTTGCAAGTTTACTGTGCTACAATAAGCTTTAGAAAATTATGATTTTTCAGTCAAAGCTATCCAAAATGTGTAGTGTAACCTAAAAAGCAAAATAAACAGACTTGGTTCCTATCCTCCAAATGTTTATAATACAAGACATGTGCTCACACAGATACTCATTTTGTTTCCAAATGATACATAAACCCATATTTCAAGAACCTTTTTAGATGACTCCAGATTAGAAAAATATCTTTACTGCAATAAGATAGGAAACTCATTCCTGGTCCTCTCTGGAGCACACCACATGAATTATTTATCATTCCAGGCAGGCAGGGAAGAACTTTTTGTCAGTATGCAGGTGCACAGCATTTCATTTTAAGCAGATAAAATTGGGGAATAATGCTGCTTAGGCATCATCTTTTTAAATGTGCATCTGAGAGGGGATTCCTGGAGGAGAAACAGTTTGTAGGAGACCATCTCATATCATTTAAAGTGAAACATCTATGTGTTATCATCTGCCGAACTCAGACTTCTGAATCGAACTTAAGCAGCAGATGAAATTCTGTTGGACCAAAGGATCTCTCTGTTGAATCCCCTACAAATAGTCTCTGTGGCAATTGCTTAAGTCTGTCAGTCTGACAGGGAACAATGTAAAGAACTATGTAAAATCATCACTTTTTAGCAGTGATGATTTTATTTTTATCATTATCATATGATTAACAAATGTGCGCTCCATGCCTTCCTTCTTTTCTTTCATCATTTCTTCTTTTCTCCCTTCTTAAGAGAATAGGCTTATAAAATATATTTAGATCTTATTTAGTTTTTTGTTTCTTACTATTTATATCTGTTTTAGGAGAATCATCTCTAAAATAATTGAGAGGCCAGATTTTATATTGCATGAGATTATAAAAGTCAAAGCTTTGTCATGGAGGGATACTTAGGTTTGTTTTTCATTCTTAAAGGCACACATGAAGAAAATATCTTCACCAAATTTAGGTGTAATAATTCCAAAGTCAGGAAAGTATTCAGAAAATGTCCAAGTATCACTGTGAATGATGCTGGAGCTGAGATTCAAGATTAGCACTCTGTGTGGAACAGTCTCACCAAGTTTACATTCACTTTTTAAAAAAAAATAATTGCTTGCATGAGCTGAAGCTCATGACAGCTACATGAGACAGGAGATTACTGTTTCTCAGACGAGGAAAGTGAAGTACTTAGGCGAAGTCACACATTTGGATTTCTGGTGTAGAGATAATGTTGCACCTGACAAGCTGATCCATGAACCCTATGCCTCCCACAGAGTTGTGTGTGGAATGAAGAGGCAAGCAACACATCCCATTTAAGGAAATGAAGTGTACTCCTGCACTAATCTCCAGGAAGACAAAGCCGTAAAAGATCAGCTGGACAAAAACTCCCTAAAAAAAGATTTTGTGGGCCACCCACAGGAAAGCAGGCAGGGCTGGGCTTGGGATGCAGCACATATCCAGAAAATTGATTCCCCTTAGAACCCATGAAAAATATATGGCTACACCCATTGAGATATATGCATATATACATACACACACACTCCATACAAGGGTCTGTGTCTAGATGAGGGGGAAAAAGGCTTTGTAAGCAATTACATAGTTTTGAAATTAACCCATCCACCAAAACAGGAAATCTTGGCAATTTTTTACTAACTAGCTCTTATTATTACTATTATTAATGCTTTTGCTGCTGATGATATTTTACCATTCTACTAGTTTAATAGTAAGCCTAGAAGTCATACTGCACGTGTGAAGTACGTGATCATGGATGGCCAGGGTGACTATATGTTGCAGTTAGCATGAGACTGTCTTGTGCAAATGCTTGTTTCAGCATAATTATAATAGCATTACTTTCACTTTCAAAAGGGTCTCAGTTTGAACAATTAATTATATGATAAGACTTGTAAAGTCACACACATCCAAATTATGACATATTGTTACCTGTGCCTAAGGCGTCAGACGTCTCTCATGAAGCACACCCTGAAGAGGATTTTATAGGTCATTTAGCAGCTATGCTGACTTGCTCAGGACTTAGGGCAGAATGGGGGTGTGATGGGCTTGTGGGCAAACAGCTAGTGTGTGGCACGGTCATACCAGAAGCTTCAACACTCCGCCCTTTGTACTTCTGTGATTTTGCCTTGCACCGTAATGGCATGCACAGAGATGAGTCCATTGATACAGGTAAACACAGAAAAATATTTCTTCTCCGGATGCCTCCATTTTCATACCAGCAAAATCGTAACAATACCATGTGGTTCTAAAGAGCAATTTACTACTAAACGTCTATAGAGCTTGGTAAAAAAAGAATATACATCTTGACTGCTACTTTACAAAATTCTTATGTATTATCCATGCTTTGATAATTAAAAGGTAGATATCTTTGAATTAATGAGATATTTTAGGGATATGGTAGCAAATTACAAAAGTGTCTTGGCTTTAAAGAATTAATTTGAAAGTTAAAACTTTTAAAATATCCAAATATATTGTCCATAGCTGTGCATAGTTTTAAAGCAAAAAGAAAGGAAAGACAGAAAAAGTGAGAAAGAGAAGGGAAGGAGGGGAGATGGAAGGAAGGAAGGAGAAAAGAAAAGAAGGGGGAAAAAGAGATAAGAAAAGGATTTCCTTCTCAAATGTCCATAGACCAGTTACTTTTATTCTTCTAAGGGTCATCTTTCTTCAAGTTTAAAGAAATTGCAAATAACTGGGTTATATATTTAATTGCTGAATTAGACAAAATAATTATCCAAAACACTTACATTTGGATAATCCTTTTCTTCAACACAATTTTAAACCTATTCGTAAATACCTGAGTATAGTTTAATGTGCAATGTGCAGTCATTCCTCTAGTTTGAATTGCTACTTAACTATTTTTATTGCTGTTATTATTATTATTATTAAATAGTTTGCTTTCAAAGAGCAATACTGCTCATGGCATTGTTTTAGCTCCGAAAATACATTCAAATTAACACAGTCACTGAATACATTATGCTATTTTTGTTGAGTATTTACCATTTGATACTGAAAATATAGTAGTGACTAAAACATGCTCTTGTAGTGCTATGCAATAGAAATATGAGATGAGCCCATGAATGTAAGCTGTGAATGTAATTTTAAATTTTCTAGTAGAAAAAAGTAGAAACAGGTGAAGTCAATTTTAACAATATATTTATTTAATCAGATATATACTTCATAGTATAATTTTTTTAATTTATTTATTTATTTATTTATTTTTGGCTGCATTGGGTCTTCATTGCTGCATGTGGGCTTTCTATAGTTGTGGCGAGCGGGGGCTACTCTTCCTTGCAGTGCATGGGGTTCTCATTGAAGTGGCTTCTCTTGTTACAGAGCATAGGCTCTAGGCTTCAGTAGTTATGGGTTCAGTAGTTGTGGCTCACGAGCTCAGTTGCTCCGTGGCTTGTGGGATCTTCCCAGACCAGGGCTCGAACCTGTGTCCCTTGCATCGGAATGTAGATTCTTAACCACTGCACCACCAGGGAAGTCCTATATACTTCATATTATAATTTGAAGCTGTAGCTCAAAATGTGATTATTGAGCTTTTTTTTTTTTGCGGTACGCGAGCCTCTCACTGTCGTGGCCTCTCCTGTTGCAGAGCACAGGCTCAGCGGCCATGGCTCATGGGCCCAGCCACTCCACGGCATGTGGGATCTTCCCGGACCAGGGCACGAACTCGCGTTCCCTGCATCGGCAGGTGGACTCTCAACCAATGCACCACCAGGGAAGCCCTTTAGCTATTTTTAATTCCATTTTTTATTCTAAGTCTTCAAAATCTTGTGTATTTTACATTTGTAGCACATCTCAGTTTGGACTAACTACATTTCAAGTGCTCGGTAGTCACATTTGTCTGGGAGCTACTAGATTGGACATATGCAAGTCTAGCATGTAAGGTAGTAAAGTAAATGCAGACACTGACTAATTGGTGTCCTAGTAGAGGTATATTTAATGGCTAAGAGATGGGTCCTGGCAATATACTGCCAGCACATGATCTCTTCTTCCATCATTTACTCTAAGGTGACCTTGGTCAAGTAACTTACTTCTTTAGGTCTCTTTTTTTTCTCCTTTGCAATATGCCAATAATAATAACACCTTGCTTATCTAGGCTTGCAAAAACTAAGGGAATGAATGTATATAAAGTACTGAACTCCAGACACATGGCAAATGGTTAACAGTAAAATTTAGCTAATTTTTATTATCATGTATAAACAGATTCAGCTTTTCAACTGCTAAGGGTATGTAGATTTTGTAGACCAGGTTATTTATGAGTTCATTAAACCAGCCTTAAGTAACAATTACTGAGCTTGGCATCTGCCAAGTGTTCAACAAATTATTTTGAATTCATTACATATTTTTTCATGATCCTGTTATAAAATGTTAACCTTACTATCCAGTCTAAGGATTGCAATCCATATGCATTCCCTAAACATGACTTTTCCTCTCAACTCACTATATATTTAAAAAATTCTTATAGAATGTCTTCTCAGTTTGTCAGCTGTTATGATTATGCTGCTGTAAGTATTTGCATGCACGTCATCATGTGGATATATTCTTTCATTTGTTTTGGGTAGATATCTAGAAGCTTCATTTCTGGATAATATGGTTAGTTTATGTTTACCTTTATAATAAACTGCCAAACGGTTTTCAGAGGTAGCTGTGCTATTTTACATTTCCATCAGCAGTGTATAATGGTTCCAGTTTCTCCACAGTCTCACCATCACTTGCTATTGTGTGACTTTTTAATTATAATGATTTTAGTGGGTATGTAGTGGTATCTCATTGTGGTTTAAACTTGTATTTCCCTAATGACTAATGATGTTGAGTATCTTTTCATGAGTTCATTAGGTCTTTGGTGAAGCTTTTATTAAAATCTTAGCTAATTTTTAAAATTATAGTTTATCTCATTATAGAGTTGTAGGAGTTCTTTATATATTTTGGATACGATTTTTTAAATCAGATATATGATTCAAAAATATTTTCTTCCAGGCTATTGTTTCTCTTCTTCATTCTCATAATAGTGTCTTTTGAAGCTGAACTTTTGAATTTTGATTAAGTTCAATTGATTTGATTATTCTTCTATGTATAAAGATTTTGAGGTTATATCTAAGAATTTTTTGTGTAATTGATGGTCAAGAGTATATTTTCAAATGTCTTAAGTTTAGAAGTTTAGTTACTCTTCCATGTAAGCCTATGATACATTTTGATTTAATTTTTGTGTATGGTGTGAGGTAAAAGTTAAGTATATTCTTTACATGCAGTATCTACTTGCTCTAGAACCATTTTTTAAAAAGATTATCTGGGAGAGATGGGGAAGATAGCAGAGGAGTAAGACGTGGAGATCACCTTCCTCCCCACAAATACATCAAAAATACATCTACATGTGGAACAACTCTTACAGAACACCTACTGAGCACAGGAAGAAGACCTCAGACTTCCCAAAAGGCAAGAAAATCCCTTCATACTTGGGTAGGGCAAAAGAAAAAAGAAAACACTGAGACAAAAGAATAGGGATGGGACCTGCACCAGTGGGAGGGAGCTGTGAAGGAGGAAAAGTTTCCACACACTAGTAAGCCCCTTCACTGGTGGAGATGGTGGGGGGGAAGCTTCAGAGCCACAGAGGAGAGTGCAGCAACAGGGGTGAAGAGGACAAAGCGGAGAGATTCCCAAACAAAGGATCAGTGCCGACCAGCACTCACCAGCCTGAGAGGCTTGTCTGTCACCTGGTGGGGCAGGTGGGGGCTAGGAGCTGAGGCTTGGGCTTCGGAGGTCAGATCCCAGGGAGATGACTGGGATTGGCTGTGTGAACACAGCCTGAAGGGGGCTAGTGAGCCACAGCTAGCCAGGAAGGAGTCCAGGAAAAAGTCTGGACCTGCCTAAGAGGGAAGAGACCATTCTCAGTGTTCATGAGGAGAGGGGATTCAGAGCATGGCCTAAATGAGCTCCAGAGACAGGCGCAAGCCACAGCTGTCAGCTCAGACCCCAGAGACAGGCATGAAATGCTAATGCTGCTGCTGCTGCCACCAAGAATCCAGTGTGCAAGCCCAGGTCTCTATCCACATCCCCCCACACCGGGATCCTGTGCAGCCCACCACTGCCAGGGTCCTGTGATCCAGGGACAACTTCCCCAGGTGAACACATGGCACACCTCAGGCTGTTAAAACATCATGCTGGTCTCTGCCACTGCAGGCTTGCCCCGCATTTCAGTTATAACTACCATAACCCTCCCTCACCCAAGCATGAGTGAGCAAGAGCCCCTAATCAGCCTCTGCTTTAACCCCCTCCTGTCTGAGCAGGGAACAGATGCCTGAGGGCAACCTACACACAGAGGTGGGGTCAAAATCAAAGCTGAACTTTAGGAAATGTGTGAACAAAGAAGAGAAAGGGAAATTTCTCCGAGCAGCCTCAGGAGCAGTGGATTAAATCCCCACAATCAACTTGAGGTACCCTGCATCTGTGGAATACCTGAATAGACAAAGAATCATCCCAAAATTGAGGAGGTGGACTTTAGTAGCACCTGTAGTCATGGAGTTTGCTCTCTGTGACTGATTTGTTTCTGATTTTTATGTTAATCTTAGTTTAGTTTTTAGCTCTTATTATCATTGGTGGATTTGTTTATTGGTTTCATTGCTCTCTTCTTTTTTATTATTTCATAATTTTTACTTTAATAATTTATTTTTATTATCTATTTTTACTTTTCTATTTTTAAATGTTTTTTTTTTTTAATTTACTATTATTTCTTCTTCTTTTTTTTTTTTTTCTCCCTTGTTTTGAGCCAGGTGGCTGACAGGTCCTTGGTGCTCTGCTCTGGTGTCAGGCCTGAGCCTCTGAGGTGGGAAAGCCAAATTCAGGACATGGGACCAAAAGAGACCTCTCAGCCCCATGTAATATCAATCGGCAAGAGCTCTCCCAGATATCACCATCTCAATGCTAACACCCAGCTCCACCCAATGGTCAGCAAGCTCCAGTGCTGGACGCCCCATGCCAACCAACTAGCAACACAGGAACACAGCCACACCCATTAGGAGAGAGGCTGCCTAAAGTCATAATAAGATCATAGACACCCCCAGATACACCATCGGATGCAACCCTGCCCACCAGAAGGACAAGATCCAGCCCCACCCACCAGAAAACAGGAACCAGTCCCCTCCACCAAGAAGCCTACACAAACCACTGAACCAACCTCACCCACTGGGGGCGGACACCAAAAACAATGGGAACTACAAAACTTCAGTCTGTGAAAAGAACAACCCAAATACAGTAAGTTAAACAAAATGAGAAGATAGAGAAGTATGCAGCAGATGAAGCAGCAAGGAAAAAACCCACCAGAACAAACAAATGAAGAGGAAATAAGCAGTCTACCTGAAAAAACAATTTAGAGTAATGATAGTAAACATGATCCAAAATCTTGGAAGTAGAATGGAGGAAATACAAGAAACGTTTAACAAGGACCTAGAAGAACTAAAGAGCATACAAACAATGACAAACAACACAATAAATGAAATTAAAAATTCTCTAGAAGGAATCAATAGCAGAATAACAGAGGCAGAAGAGCAGATAGATGACTTGGAAGATAAAATAGTGGAAATAACTACCACAGAGCAGAATAAAGAATGAAGAATGAAAAGAATTGAGGACAGTCTCTGAGACGTCTGAGACAACATTAAATGCACCAATATTCGAATTATAAGGGTTCCAGAAGAAGAGAAAAAGAAAGGGTCTGAGAAAATATTTGCAGAGATTATAGTCAAAAACCTCCCTAACATGGGAAAGGAAATAGTCAATTAAGTCCAGGAAGTGCAGAGAGTCGCATACAGGATAAACCCAAGGACAAACACACCAAAACATGTAGTAATCAAATTGGAAAAGATTAAAGGCAAAGAAAAATTATTGAAAGCAGCAAGGGAAAAATGACAAATAACATACAAGGGAATCCCCATAAGGTTAACAGCAGATCTTTCAGCAGAAACTCTGCAAGTCAGAAGGGAGTGGCAGGACATATTTAAAGTGATTAAAGGGAAAAACCTACAACCAAGATTACTCTACCCAGCAAGGATCTCATTCAGATTTGATGGAGAAATTAAAACCTCTCTAGACAGGCAAAAGCTAAGAGAATTCAGCACCATAAAACCAGCTTTACAGCAAATGCTAAAGGAACTTCTCTAGGCAGAAAACAAGAGTAGAAAAAGACCTACAATAACAAACCCAAAACAATTAAGAAAATAGTAATAGGAACATACATATCAATAATTACCTTAAATGTAAATGGATTAAGTGCTCCAACCAAAAGACATACACTGGCCGAATGGATATAAAAACAAGACCTGTATATATGCTGTCTACAAGAGACCCACTTCAGAACTAGGGATACATACAGACTGAAAGTGAGGGCATGGAAAAAAATATTCCACGCAAATAGAAATCAAAAGAAAGCTGGAGTAGCTATTCTCATATCAGACAAAATAGACTTTAAAATAAAGACTATTACAAGAGGCAAAGAAAGACACTACATAATGATCAAGGGATCAATCCAAGAAGAAAATAGAACAGTTGTAAATATTTATGCACCCAACACAGAAGCACCTCAATACATAAGGCAAATGCTAACAGCCATAAAAGGGGAAATCGACAGTAACACAATCATAGTAGGGGGCTTTAACACCCCACTTTCACCAATGGACAGATCATCCAAAATGAAAATAAATAAGGAAACACAAGCTTTAAATGATACATAAAGCACGATGGACTTAATTGATATTTATGGGATATTCCATCCAAAAACAACAGAACACACATTCTTCTCAAGTGCTAATGGAACATACTCCAAGACAGATCATATCCTGGGTCACAATGAAGTCTCAGCAAATTTAAGAAAATTGAAATCATATCAAGTAACTTTTCTGACCACAATGCTATGAGACTAGATATCAATTGCAGGAAAAAATCTATAAAAAATACAAACAAATGGAGGCTAAACAATACACTACTAAATAACCAAGAGATCACCAAAGAAATCAAAGAGGAAATTAAAAAATACTTAGAAACAAATGACGGTGAAAACAAAATGGCCCCAAACTTATGATATACAGCAAAAACAGTGCTAAGAGGGAAGTTTATAGCAATACAATCCTACTGTAAGAAACAAGAAACATCACAAATAAACAAGCTAACCTTACAACTAAAGCCTTTACAGAAAGAAGAACAACCAAAAAAAAACCCCCAAAGTTAGCAAAAGGAAAGAAATCATAAAGATCAGATCAGAAATAAATGAAAAAGAAACAAAAGAAACAATAGCAAAGATGAGTAAAACTAAAAGCTTGTTCTTTGAGAAGATAAAATTGATAAAGCATTAGCCAGACTCATCAAGAAAAAAGGGAGAAGACTCAAATCAATAGAATTAGAAATGAAAAAGGAGAAGTAACAACTGACACTGCAGAAATACAAAGGATCATGAGAGATTAATACAAGTAACCATATGACAATAAAATGGACAACCTGGAAGAAATGGACAAATTCTTAGAAAAGCACAACCTTCTGAGACTGAACCAGGAAGAAATAGAAAATATAAACAGACCAATCACAAGCACTAAAATTTAAACTCTGATTAAAAGTCTTCCAACAAACAAAAGCCCAGGACCAGATGGCTTCACAAGCAAATTCTATCAAACGTTTAGCGAAGAGCTAACACTTATCATTCTCAAACTCTTTCAAAATATAGCAGAGGGAGGAACATTCCCAATCTCAGTCTACAAGGCCATCATCACCCTGATACCAAAACCAGAAAAGATCACAAAAAAAGAAAACTACAGGCCAATATCACTAATGAACATAGGGACAAAAATCCTCAACAAAACACTAGCAAACAGAATCTAACAGAACGGTAAAAGGATCATACAATATGATCAGGTGTGGTTTATCCCAGGAATGCAAAGATTTTTCAGTATATGCAAATCAATCAATGTGATACACCATATTAACAATTTGAAGGATAAAATCCATATGATCATCTCAATAGATGCTGATAAAGCTTTTGACAAAATTCAACACCCATTTATGATGAAAACTCTCCAGAAAGTAGGCATAGAGGGAAACTACCCAACATAATAAGGGTCATATATGCCAAACCCACAGCCAATATCATTCTCAATGGTGAAAAACTTTTGTTCCTAAGATCAGGAACAAAACAAGGTTGCCCACTCTCACCACTATTATTCAACATAGTTTTGGAAGTTTTAGCCACAGCAGACAGAGAACAAAAAGAAATAAAAGGAATCCAAACCGGAAAAGAAGAAGTAAAACTGTCACTTCTTGCAGAAGATATGATACCATATATACAGAATCCTAAAGATGCTACCAAAAAGCTACTAGAGCTAATCAATGAATTTACTAATGTAGCAGGATACAAAATTAATGCACATAAATGTCTTGCATCCCTATACACTAATGATGAAATATCTGAAATAGAAATTAGGGAAACACTCCCATTTACCATTGCAACAAAATGAATAAATACCTAGGAATAAACCTACCTAAGAAGACAAAAGACCTGTATGCAGAAAATTATAAGACACTGATGAAAGAAATTTAAATGATACAACAGATGGAGAGATATAACATGTTCTTGGAATGGAAGAACCAACATTGTGAAAATGACTATACTATCCAAAGCAATCTACAGATTCAATGCAATCCTTATCAAACTATCAATGGCATTTTTCACAGAACTAGAACAAAAAATTTCACAATTTGTATGGAAACACAAAATACACCAGATAGCCAGAGCAATCTTGAGAAAGAAAAACGGAGCTGGAGGAATCAGGCTCCCTGACTTCAGACTATACTCCAAAGCTACAGTAATCAAGTATGGTACTGGCATAAAAAGAGAAATATAGAAAATTAGAACAGGATATAAACCCAGACATAAACCCATGCCCATATGTTGACCTTATCTTTGATAAAGGAGGCAAGAATACACAATAGAGAAAAGACAGCCTCTTCAATAAATGGTGCTGGGAAAACTGGACAGCTGCATGTAAAAGAATGAAATTAGGGGCTTCCCTGGTGGTGCAGTGGTTGAGAGTCCACCTGCCGATGCAGGGGACATGAGTTCGTGCCCCGGTCCAGGAAGATCCCGCATGCCACGGAGCGGCTGGGCCCATGAACCATGGCCGCTGAGCCTGCACATCCGGAGCCTGTGCTCTGCAACGGGAGAGGCCACAACAGTGAGAGGCCCACGTACCGCAAAAAAAAAAAAAGTAAAAAAAAGAATGAAATTAGGACACTCCCTAACACCATACACAAAAATAAACTCAAAATGGATTACATACCTAAATGTAAGACTGGACACTATAAAACTCTTAGAGGAAAACATAGGAAGAACACTCTTTGACATAAATCACAGCAAGATCTTCTTCCATCCACCTCCTAGAGTAATGGAAATAAAAAATAAACCAATGGGACCTAATGAAATGTAAAAGCTTTTGCAAAGCAAAGGAAACTACAAACAAGACGAAATGACAGCCCTCAGAATGAGAGAAAATATTTGTAAATGAATCAATGGACAAAGGATTAATCTCCAAAATATGCAAGCAGCTCATGCAGCCTAATATCAAAGAAACAAACAACCTAATCCAAAAATGGGCAGAAGACCTAAATAGACATTTCTGCAAAGAAGATATACATATTGCCAATAAACACATGAAAGTTTTCTCAACATCACCAATCATTAGAGAAATTCCAATCAAACCCACAATGAGGTATCAGCTCACACCAGTCAGAATGGCCATCATCAAAAAATCTACAAACAATAAATGCTGGAGTAGGTGTGGAGAAAAGGGAACCCTCTTGCTCTGTTGTTAGAATGTAAAGTGACATAGCCACTATGGAGGACAGTATGGATGTTCCTTAAAAACCTAAAAATAGAACTACCATATGACCCAGCAATCCCACTACTTGGTATATACCCTGAGAAAATCATAATTCAAAAGACACATGTACTCCAATGTTCATTGCAACACTATTTACAATAGCCAGGACATGGAAGCAACCTAAGTGTCCATCAACAGATGAATGGATAAAGAAGATGTGGCACGTATAAACAATGGAATATTACTCAGACATAAAACGGAAGTGAATTTGAGTTATTTGTAGTGAGGAGGATGGACCTAGAATCTGTCATACAGAGTGAAGTAAGTCAGAAAGAGAAAAACAAATACCATATGCTAACACATATATGGGGAATCTTTAAAAAAATGGTTCTGAAGAACCTAGGGGCAGCACAGGAATAAAGATGCAGATGTAGAGAATGGACTTGAGGACATGGGGAGGGGGAAGTGTAAGCTGGGATGATGTGAGCGACTATCATTGACATACATACACTACCAAATGTAATATAGGTAGCTAGTGGAAGCAGCTGCATAGCACAGGGAGATCAGCTGGTGCATTGTGACCACCTAGATGGGGAGAGGGAGGGTGGGAGGGAGATGCAAGAGGAAGGGGATATGGGGATATATGTATACATATAGCTGATTCACTTTGTTATACAGCAAAAACAAACACAACTTTGTAAAGCAATTATACACCAATTAAGATGTTAAAAAATAAGGTAAAATAAAATAAATGAGATACCACTTAAAAAAAAAGATTATCCTTTCCTGATTAGAACAACTGTTCCTTGATTGTATACAGAAATGCCACTGATTTATGGAGAGGAAACTTGTATCCTCTGCCCTTGCTCAATATGCTTATTAGTTCTAGTAGCTTTTGTGGTGAATTCCTTATGATATTCTATGTACAGGACGAAGTCATGTGCAAATAATGACAGTTTTACTTATCTTTTCCAAATTCTATATCCCTTTCCTTTTTGTACTTTTTTTCCTTATTGCACTTGCTTGAATCTCCATGAAACTTTTTTTAATACATCTTTATTAAATATAATTGCTTCACAATGTTTTGTTAGTTTCTGTTATACAACAAAGTGAATCAGGCATATGCATACATATATTCCCCCTATCCCCTCCCTCTTGAGCTTCCTTCCCACTCCTCCCCGCTCCATCCCACCCCTCTAGGTCATCGCAAATCACTGGGCTGATCTCACTGCTCTATGCTGCTGCTTCTCACTAGCTATCTATTTTACATTTGGTAGTGTATATATGTTGATGCTACTTTCACTTTGCCCCAGCTTCCCCCTCTTACCCTGTGTCCTCAGGTCCATTGTCTGTGTCTATGTTTTTATTCCTGCCCTACCACTAATTCATGTTGAATAGAAGTGGTTAGGTTTAACACCCTTCTCATGTTTTCGATGTTAGGGATGAAGAATTCAATCTTTAACCCTTAAGATTGATGTTAGCTGTGTGTTTTTTATAGGTGTTTTTCACAAAATTGGAATTATAAAACAAATTTATTCTCAATTTGCTGAAAAAATTAACCACAAATATATGTTGAATTTTGTAAAGTGCTTTTCCTGCATCTTTTGAGGTGATGCTGTGATTTTAGTTATCTATTTTAGGAATATGGAACATTGCATTAACTGGTTTTTGGGGAGATACTAATCTAAGCTTGCAATCCTGGAGTAAACCTCACTACTCATGTTGTTTAATGCTTTTCATATGTTGCTGGATGAGTTCCACTAATAATATTTAAAGACATCCATGTTACTTTTTTTTTTTTGCGGTACGTGGGCCTCTCACTGTTGTGGCCTCTCCCATTGCGGAGCATAGGCTCCAGACATGCAGGCTCAGTGGCCATGGCTCACGGGCCTAGCCGCTCCACAGCATGTGGGATCTTCCTGGACTGGGGCACGAACCCATGTCGCCTGCATTGGCAGGTGGACTCTCAACCACTACACCACCAGGGAAGCTCCCATCCATGTTCCTTTTTATGAGGTACACTGGTCTGCAGTTTTCTTTTCTTTTGGTGTCTTCTTCAGGCCTCAGTTTCAGAGTAATAATGACCTGGTACAATAGAAGGAGCTAAGATATGTTTCCTCTTTCTCTATTTTCTGAAAGAGCTTTTGAAAGATCAGTATTCTTTAAGTATTTTATAGTATACAATCAAGAAATCCTCTGAGCCTGGAATTTTCTATTTGGAAATGTTTTAAATTACATACTCAATTTTTTTACTTATGGTCAATTTATTCAAATGTTCTGTTTCTTCAAAATTTAATTTTAGTAATTTGGATATTTTAAGAATATGTCTATTTCATCTTAGTTGTCTAATTTTTGACATGTAATTCTTCATTATATTTCTTTATAATTTTATTAATTTTGTTGCTTTAATGTTAATGCCTATTTTTCATTCCTGATTTTGATAATTTATATCTACTCTTTTTTTGTGTAGGTTTAGCTAAAGCATTATCAATTTTGTTGACCTCTTTAAAAATCAAATTCTGAGTTCATTGATTTTATTTATTTTCCCCTTTTCTATTTCACTGACTTCTACTCTAGTCTTAATTTTTCTTTTTATTTTGCTTTCCTTGGGTTTTTTAGTTGTCTAATATAGAACCTAAAACTAAAAATTTCCATCTAAATGGTGCTTTGGCTGCATCCCCCAATTTTTCATATGTTGTATTTTCATCTTCACTCAGTTAAAAATGTTTTCTAATCTTCTTTGTGCTTTCTTCTTTGACCCATTGGGTTATTTAGAAGGGTGTTTTTTAATTTCCAAATGTTTGGAGATGTTACAGATTTCTTTTTCTTATTTCTAATTCAATTCCATTGTGATCAGAAAACAGACTTTGTGTGAGTTTAATCTTTTAAAATGTATTAAGACTTGTTTTGTGGTATATCATATGGTATATCCTAGAAAATGTTCCACTGGTACATGAAAAAATTTATATGTTCCATAGTCCTATTTTTGAGATTTCTATGTATTTGTTAAGTCAGATTCTCTGAAATTTGTGGTCAAGTCTTCTATATATATATTTTTTTTATCCCTCAATATTCTGTCAATTATTTTGAGTGGGATATTCAAATCTCCAACTATTATTTTTTTTCAATTTTGCCAGATTTGTTTCATGTATTTTAACTGGTATGTTTTCCTGATGAACCAAACTTTTACCAAAATAAAATGTCCTCTTTTGTCACTAGCAATAGTTCCTATCTCAATGCTTTTTTTTTTTTTTTTTAATACTACAATGGTCATTCCAACACTCATATTTACTTAAGGTTGTTACTTTTCTTCATTTACTTCTTTGTTTAGTAACTTTCCTTGGCTAAATCCATGAAATCTCTGTCCTCTGTTGTATGCAGTTTCTTATATATCTGTTCATTTTTATTTTATTTTTTTCCACTTAGGAGTTTCCCCTGTGTTGGCATAGCTTAGTGGTCAGCCATTGCCAGTGAGTTTACATGTGGCTAGGGGAGCATTTTCAAAGTTTAAGCCATTTTCATGTCTGGCTTACCTTATATTTTCTACACAGCCCTTTCACTTCTTCTCTGTGCATATGCACAATCTCAGAATTGGTTGAAAGTGTGTGCATAGTTTGGGCACTCTCTCACCTCCATGTAGTGTCAGCCAAGGAGTCACTTACTACAGCTGCAACCCCAAACTGGTAGAACCATTGATCTCCTCCTGCTCACCCACCAGAGATTGTTGTTACCACTGGTAATGCTGCTGAGTGTGTGCTTCAGGTGCTTGAAATTGAATGAGCCTGTTTCAACTATGGCAGAAGATCTGTCAGGCCTCACAGTCTGCCCCACTATGGCCAAGATTTTGACCAGATAAATGAACCTGGGATGGGAGTTGCTCCAGGTAAAAATGCCCAAGCTCCAAGCTCACACTGTTCTTATCTGAAGTTCAGCAGTTTTGCAAGCATAAATGCTTCTTATATTGTTTCATGCTATCAGCTAATTTTGGAGTTCTGAAAATGGTGGCATTGGGGGAGAGGGGGAGTCAACATTGTCTGTCATTATATTTGATGTTTTGGAAGAGGATTGAATGACCTTACTATGTGACCATAGCCAGAAGTCTTTCCAGTAAATAAGAATTTACAGGAAATATTATAACTATACTTTAGCGGTCATTAAAATATGCATGAATGAATTTAAAAATATGGAATATCAGGAGAACAATAGGAACTATAAAAATGGAAATTACAGAACTAAAATGTGCAGTAACTAAAGCAAAAATCTCCCAGAATGTGCTTAATAATGAAATAGAAATGATAGAGAGTAAGAGGATTTGAAAATTGATAGAAATAAATCAATCTTAAAATCAGAGTGATTGCCATTGAGCAATCACTAAAAAATACTACTACTAATAAAAGATGTATAGCTAATAAGCCCATAGAGAATATTAAATGGGATAGCAAATATATACTTAACCCAAAAGAAGGGAAGAAAAGAAGGAAAGAGTAACACAGAATAAATTGGACAAACAAATAGAAAGAACAGAGGCTTAAACCCATGTAAATTAAAAATTACATTAAATGTAAATTGTCTAAACACTCCAGTTAAGATGAAGAGAATGTCAGATTATAAAGAAGACTCATCTATATGCTGACTTTAAAAAATTCAGCTTAAATATAAATAGAACTGTTGTTTAAAATTAAAAAGATGAGAAAAGATATAAAAAGTTTATAAAAACTTGTCATAAATGTAAGATCATAGAAATTAATATATGAAAAAATAAAGGATATAAAACTAAATTACATGAAAATATATGTTCCATGCCTAGAGAATAATATCATGGTATTGGTACTTTGTCTATTGACTGCTTTGTGCAATCTAAAGTATGCCTTCAGGTTTAGTGGGAACAGGAGAGCAAGTGAGGTTATATTCTGATAGTGAGTAGCAAGCCTAAACATTATTATAATAAACATTTTTACAAATTTTCTTTTAAGCATTTATTTGGAGGATAATATTAAGTTCATTGGAGGCCATTTTGGAAATTGAGGATTTGGAGGAATTTTTTTTTTGATTTTTGTTTTAAATAGCAGATATATTCACCCCTCTTCTGACTAATTGACTTGTTTTTATCATATAGGCATTCAAACTTCTATCAAATATTACTGTATATGAAAGGAAATGGGACACCAGGAATACTAAAATAGATTAAAAATATAGTTGTTAGTATCATGATACTTTGCTTAAGGAAGACCTTCAGCCTGAGAGTGTACAAGAAGTCACTACAATTCACTCCTTAGTGTTTGACAATTGGACATGGAATACACTGTCAACCAAGCAGGAGAATTGTCATCATCTGTTTCTTGAGAGCTGGAGTGTGGCTTACTTCCTCCCATCACTACCTTTCTTTAAACTTGTTGTGAGAGAATAAACTTCAAACCAGCAAGTAAACACAAAGAGATAAACATGGAGGAAGAATTAGACAATGAAAAATTATATAAGAATTTTAGGCATTCCTCAGAAAAGTGAAACAGCAGCAAAAACTAAAAATAAAAACACCATAGAATGAAGGAAAATATTTTTCATATAACCTCTTAATACACAAAAGAATATTGAAATATAAGCAATATATCATATTCTTTACAAATGCAGTAAAAGAGCAATTAAATTTTTATTTATCAAAGAATAAAATGTCACAAGTTAAGAAACACATTCTCTGGCTTACAGATATACTTAAAAATGCAAATTAGGTAGAACTGGATATTTTTGAAGCATTGAATGATGAAAGACACTGGAAACATGTCTGTAAATTTAAAAGGAGGAATTTTTTTGATAGAGTATATTTCTAAATAACCCACTTTTGTACTGTGAATTTCAAGTATTAAAAGATGAAAAAAGATAAAACTCATGTACTCTTCTTTGAAATAATATATGAAGAAGATATCCCTGTCAAAGCAAGAGATAAATCAAAATTAGGAAGTCAGTATGAAATTCACAATAAGACAGAACAGAATTCATATAAATATAATTAATTATTGAGAGCAATGTTAAATTTGATTATAATACTTAATTCTAAAAAAAAATCTGTCTATGACTTTAAAACATAAGATAATTGAGTAACATAAAATGGAACCAAAGACACATTTTGAAGAAAAAACAATGAAAGAACATAGAGTGTTGTTGAGGAAAAGGATGCATCAAATTTTTCATTTTCATTAGAAGAACATATTTTAACTGTTATGTTTAAAAAGATATAAATAAATATCTTTGCAAAGCTTAAAAGTAATCATAGATAAATTTAGCATAAGATAGTTATCTTGAAAATACTGAGGTGGGGGAGTGGTTATCAAAGAAAAGTTGAAAAAATTGCCCATTAAAAAATAAAAATAAAAATAAAACTTATTTTCCACAGAAGACTAAAAAGCAAAGTTAACAATACAGTAAGAAAACAGTTAAAAAATGTAAGAGAATATTACAGAAGTAGAAATAAAATATTAGTACTATGAAGAAAAGTTCTGATAAGCCATTCAAAACAAAACCAAATAAACAAACAAAAAGAAAGAAAGAAAAACTAAATGCTATGTACAGGACTCACAGAAAACAAAATTTTTAAAAAAAATTTTAATTTGCAAATTTTACAAGAAAATTTAAACAAAAAATAAGGAGAGCCATAGCATTATTATAAATATAATATCTTCAGAAGTCATTAACCAGGAAACAAGTTATTACTATATTTACATATAAGGTGCTGTCCACAATGGCAATAAAAGCAATAGACAATCACCTGCCAAATAGCACACAACAAAACGACAAGTCTACTATCAGAAATACAAGGAAGGGCTTCCCTGGTGGCACAGTGGTTAAGAATCCACCTGCCAGTGAAGGGGACACAGGTTCAAGCCTTGGTCTGGGAAGATTCCACATGCCACAGAGCAACTGAGCCCATGTGACATAACTACTGACCCCATGCTCTAGAGCCTGTGAGCCACAACTACTGAGCCCATGTGCCATACCTACTGAAGCTCACATGCCTAGAGTCCATGCTCTGCAACAAGAGAAGCCACTACAATGAGAATCCCAGGAATTGCAATGAAGAGTAGCCCCTGCTCTCCACAACTAGAGAAAGCCCGTGCATCACAATGAAGACTCAATGCAGCCAAAAATAAACAAATAAAATAAATAAATTTAAAAAAAGAAAAGAAATATGAGGCAAATTATCTGAAACAAACTTATTGTGGGAGAGGTGCAAACATGTTTTTAGGTATTTCAAAAAATGTACCAAAAATAATGACATAGATATGTGGAAAATATAAGAAACATAAGGTTGATTTAATATATATTTATTGTTCTTACTACCCTATCAAAATAATGGCTAAATTTGCCGAAGGCCTACTCAATGAGTGTTTACATGGATTATGCAAGATAGTCCTCATAACCTCTTGAGAGTATTACTTCTATTATATTTGTTTGACAGATAAATAACCAAAACAAAAACCAAAGAAAACAAACAGGCTGGAAACCAGTTATTTTTCCCTGGGTCATGTAACTAATAAATTCAATAGTTATCTTCAAACTTGGATCTGTCTATTCCAGAAGCCATGGTCTCAGCTGTGATCACAAAGCACAAATTATACAGGAAAATTTAGATGAACACATTAGAAATAAAAGAAAACTAAACACTGATAACTTTTTTCTAAACCAAAAATTACAAACATTTAACCATTTAAAGAAAATTTCCTAAATATCTAACAAATCAATAGGATATTAAACCTACATCTGCAGATTAAAATAAGTAAAAGGAGGGTTAAAGTGATCAAAAAGTATATTGAACCAAAACTATTCACAGAATATAAATTTATAATATTGAATATATTAATAATTAAGAAGTATTTTAGATGAATGAAATATTTAACTAAAGAACTTAGAAAGTATCTTCAAGAGAAACATAAGGATAAAGGAATATTTTAATTAAGGGAATAAAGGAAAAATTAATAACTTTAAATTTCCACATAAGAGAGAACTTGTTCATTAAAAGTACAAGCCTCTACAAACCTAATCATTTCAATACAATTACAATTAAAATCCTAACTGAAAAGTTTGGCTACCTTGACAAAATAAATCTAAAGTTCTTTCAGATGAATATATAATGGAAAATATACAGCAGTGTACTGAAAAAGAATAGTAAGAATGATAAACTAGCACTAACATATCTTATAGCATACTAAAATGTCATCAAATCATTACACTTTGGTAATAGTTCAGGAGTAGACATTTTGCTCAGTGAAAAGAGGCAGCCCTGAAGTAGATCAGTCAAATATGGGAAACTAGTGCATAATAAAAAGGACATATAAGATAACTGAAAAAATTTAGGTTAATCAATAAATATTATTTTCCTTTCAAGTAATTTTATTTGCATTTCTATGTAGTCTAGTAATTGGTATTAAGTTTTTAAAATATTGGAAAATAAATTTATTTATAAATACAAATATATATAATATATATTTATATAAAATATAAATTTTACTTATTAACCAGTCAATAAATAATAAACTCTCCCACATGGCAGAAAATGGGCAAAGAACATAGATGCAACATAAGAAATAAAATACAGAAACGGCTAATTGATTTAAAATAGAATTTTAATGTTACTGGTAATTTTTAAATGCAAATTAAGATGCTGAAATCTTATGCTTCAGTTAAAGGCTAGGAAGACTATTATCATCCAGTTGAATATGTGCATTCTAATGACCACTTTAAGAAAGTAAATTGCTACCAGGTGTATTGAGATCGATTTTGCAATATGTATCACCACTTAAAGTATGCACTATTTTGATGCAGTAATTGCACCTATGTAAATTCATTCTAAGAAAGAGCACCAGTCTTTCACAACTTTTTTCAGAGTGTAAAAATGAGGAAACATTCTTTTTTTTTTTTTTTTTTTTTTTTTTTTTTTGTGGTATGCAGGCTTCTCACTGTTGTGGGCTCTCCTGTCATGGAGCACAGGCTCCAGACGCGCAGGCTCAACGGCCATGGCTCACGGGCCCAGCCGCTCTGTGGCATGTGGGATCCTCCTGGACCGGGGCATGAACCCACGTCCCCTGCATCGGCAGGCGGACTCTCAACCATTGTGCCACCAGGGGAGCCCCAGGAAACATTCTTTAACTTAAGTAATGAGATTATCATAACCTTGATTCCAAACCTGACAAGGACATTTCAAAATGGAAAAACTCCTAATGAATCATCATAAAAATGGATTCACTAAAGCAAAACAAAATATTAGTAAAATAAACCCAGCAATACATAGGAGATAAACATATAAGACCAAGCTGAGTTTATTCTTGGAATGCAAGATTGGTTTAACAGTTTAAAACTAGTCATTGCAATTGACCTAAACATGAGGTTAAAAGAAATAAAGAAATAAATCTTATCATATGGTGACCCTGAAAAATACAATAAAATATTTGATAAAAGTTAGGATCCATTCATTATAAAAATTATATGCAATTTGGGGATGTTCTATGTCTGATTTAGACTTTCTAAATCCAAGAAGGTGTGTGTGTTGGGGCAGGGTTAGAACTTGTAAATGGATTAAAAAATTTATAATGAAGACCAAAATTAGACACGATAATAATGAAGAACAATAATAAAGTGTTTTACCACAAAACAAGACATTATAAAATTGCAGTAATTAAGATAGTACAGTATTGGAAATAAATAAATATTGAGTAAAATAAATTGAACAGAAAAGAATACTTACTGTATGATTTCATTTATACAAATTTCAGAAATTAGGCAAAACTATAGTCAGCATATACAGAAAAAACACTTTCTACTAAAAATCTCTTATTAAGGTTAGGAGACATTGACTAGTTTTCCATGTTTCCTGAGTATTGGCTATTTTAGTAATATGCAGAATGATCATCCCTTCCTGCCAAAAATAGTCTTAAGGCTACAATATAAACTCTGTAACTCACATGTAATGTATATAAGGGTGGCAAGTGCCTCAAACAGTTCTGTAAAGGCTGCCTTATGCAGAGATAAGAGTGGAAACAGAATATATTAAAACTGATAGATTAGGAGTAGGAAAAACAGATGTCTCTTTTCCTTCCACATTATCCTTCTTAATAAATATCTTCTCAAGATGTGAAGGATAGAAGAAGGGATAATCACAATAGTAGCTTCCCTACTTTTAAATGCATAACAGTATGTGCCAATAACTGTGCTAGGATCTTTAGACACATTTGCTACTGACAACATCAAAAGTGATAGCTACTATTATATCCCCAGTTGAGGGAACATGACAGGGAAAGTAGTATTCCAAAGTTTCTCCCACTTCTCCCAGTGAAGGTCATTGCACTGACTGGTGTAGTTGAATGAACTCCTCAACCAGGCTGAAACTGATCTATGTACTTTCCTTTAAGTAACTGACAGATTTATTATGTCTGGAGTGGGAACTTTCTCAATGTATTATCCCTAATCTTATTATGGGTTTTCACTATGAATTAGATTACCCACCTAAAACAATTAAAAAATTTCTTCCTATGCATGGAAAAAAAGACCCAATATTTGAAATACAAATAACTCAAATTAGTGTGAAGATTTTCTCTTTAATTATAGTTTCTTAAAAGTTCTCTTTGGATACGAAGAAGTGAGGGTTTCAGTACCAAAGGGGAAAGTGCTTTGATGATCAGGAGATATTGAAATTGTCTCTACATTTGCTATGGTGTGGGTTGCATCATGGGTCATGTTGCCTTACTTGTAGGTATAATCATGACAGGAAATATCATCAATTTAATTATAATGAAGAGGTTGCTCATAATAAAAGGAGTAATTCATCAGGACCGTTTATAAAAACAAAAGATAATTTAACTTCATAAGACTATTTCAGTCTTACAACAAATCTTATCTTTTCAAAGTTTTTATCTTCGTGCATGTAAATTCAAATTTAGTCATAATCTATTATTTAAAATTTTGTCTTATTCTCTAATTTTTGCCATCAGCTGCTCAAGCACTGTAAAACTGAACAGCTTGAGATTAACATTCAAGGTTTTATTCAGAAAAGCTTTACTCAAATGCCATATTATAGTTTAGCTATTTATCCATAATCAAATTTATAATAATTAGGTAAAGTGCATAAGGATTTTAAATCCATCTTTCAAGTAATCTCATTTATATTTATAACTTCATAATTATATTATATGCCAATGATTATTAGAATCATACACATTGAGAATGAACAATAGATTATAGACTTTTATCTTTTCCTTGGTTATTCAATCTCACTAATTATACATTTAATAATGATCAATTATAAGTTAATGTACATAATTGTTTTATTAAATCTAAATCATAGTTAAACACTTATTTAATAATCTAAGTTAGTTTTGCCCTTTATTATCTCTTAGTAAATTAGAGTTGCATTTACCTACTTAAAAGGTTAAGTTTTAAACTCTCTCTTTTTCTACTTTCTGCTTCTTTGTCTTGAATTTAGAGTAAAACAACCTATTTATTCTAATAAAACAAAATCATGGAGAATCAAATTTTAAATTTCAAATTATTGCATCTATTTTGTTTGTTGTCTGAGTACTGATGTATCAGAGAGAGAAGATTAATACTCTTTTATATGACATGGTATAGTCATAACTGGAAGAAAAACAGCTAAATTTAAGTTAGCCAAGTCCAGGTCCTATTCTAAGGTCTTTACATCACCATCTCGTTTAATCTTCAGATAACCCCTTAAGGGAAGAGGAAACGAAAGCAAGGAGAAGTTATTTAAATTATCCCAAAGTCAAACAGGTAGTGAGTGGGAAACAAACATCTGGACTGTGAAGCTTACACTCTTAATCATTATTCTTTTCCCATGGTATTCCCTGTGCTCAGTTTCAACTTATAGGAGCTTAAAACCTGATAGATGCAAATGTAACTAGATAAGTTATCACCTCCATGCAATATTTTCCTATTGAAATGTTATTACTGTATTTCCTGTTATATAACAAATGTTTTTAATTGCTGTGTTAGAAGGGGGTTTCCCACTCATTAAACCACATATGATTCTTGAATGCTGTTTATGTTTTTCACTACTAGCTCATCACAGTTGTGTTTTTCTTTCATTTCAAATAAAATGAGAAGACCAAAGCAAATGTGTTTTAAATGACTGAAGCAGATATGGAAGTAAGAATAAATTAAGGCAATGATAACCCCAAGAAAGTGTATCAGTAAAAGTGGGGAGGAGTTTTAAATGTTTCAATATTTGTGTATGTGTGTATGCACACTTTGGAAGAAAAATGGATATTATTCCCTTATGCTTTGAAAGTAACAAATGTACACACAACTTTTATAGTTATTGAGTAAAATAAATTGAAGCAGCCATTCTTAAGAAAATAATTTTTCACAGCTATGAAGAAAGAAGTCAAAACTGTTGAGTGTTTCTTATTGCCAAATACTGTGCAAAGCACTTTGCATGCATTCTCATCTAATTTTCCTACTAATACAGTGAAGGAAGTATTATGCCAATTTCAAGATGAGAGATCTGAGACTCAGAAAGATTCAAATAAGATACTGAGTAAGTAACATGCCCTTACTGAAAATCTGATCTTATCTAATGCCAAAATCTGTCTTTTTTCACTGTCTCTTTTAAGAATCTTATAGCGTCAAAGTAATATTAATATTAGACTGTTCACAATCAGAAGGTCATATTCCTGTGTTTTATTGCCTTTATATTAAATACAACATATTTATGTACTGAATAACATATCTAAGTGAGTATACATTTAACATACAGCATCTTTTCATTCACAGAGAATAGTCACTAATCTGCTAAGGCAGAAAAAGACATGTAATCTCTTAATATTTGAACACAGATGATTACTAAAACAAAATTTTCATGAGTGAGCTATAATATTGGTCTCCAAAACCGATATCATTTAAAAAAAATTTTGGAATGCTGTCCTAATTTTTAATTATATATCCAATATTTTATAATATGGATATATAAAATCCAAACTTTATTAACAATGTTCTTAAACTTTTACATTTACAAATTGGCCTCAATCATGCTGGCTGATTACAGTTAAGCTTTCACCCTCAAATATATGTATTTTAAGACTTTTTGAATTGCAATTAATTACACTTTTAAAAAGTGCAGAAAAAAGAAAAAGTGTAATTTGAGTCATTTCATAGAAGTGGTCACATCTGACAGAATCATTCACTACAGGGGAAAGCATTTTTATACTCGACAAACCTGGATTTATGATATCAGCTCCCTTCAAAGCAATGCCTTCCAAAGGTCTCCTGACTTGACAGAAAATGAATTCCATTCACTGCATCAAGTCTGGTGACCTGGCCCCCAATGAGATACATTGACTCATTTTGCTTCCTTGCTTAATATCTTCTCTAGGTGGCAGACTGGAGAGATGGTATCTGGAAGGTGATTTGGTGAAAATGGTTGCAATTTAGCAGCAATCTTTGTGGCTACTGTACCCCAGTGGGAGTCATTCCTTTCTCTAGTAAGTAAGAGCTTTGATCAAACATCTAAGTAGGGAGGCTTATGTGCTCAACATGGAGTTAAGTTGAAGAAATGGGTAAAACACACAGAGCTTATCCCAACCTAACAGGCAACACTCTACACAAGATGTGATGTGGGTATACATTGAAATGCTGAACTGTGGTGAGGGTTTAGATTAAATCACATCTGTTGCTGCCATCAGTATTCCTTCTCTTTGCTGTTTCCCAATTTGAGCTAAAGCTTATAAACAGACATGAGTACAGAATGATGAATGAGACAAAAGATAAACAAAGATAGAGAAAACTAAGCTCTCTTTCCTGTCTTTTCTCATTGTTCTTAGTCAAAAAGCAGAAACATGTTGACATTCAGAGCCTCATGATGGGATATTCACATTTTTGTATGTGATTCTAATAATTTCTTAAATATTATTTTGGAGAGTAAATGAGAAAAAGATTTTTCTTAACCTATCTTAAGAGCATGTAGAGAAAAAAATAAAATAAAACATGCTGAATGTAAAATCACAATCAATAGGATCTGATTGCATGAAAACTATAAAACATACATATTATTGATTAATTTCATTATTTTTTAAACAGACTTCAATAAGCATATACTAAGTATTGTTTTGGTTTCCCTAATCAGATTGAAAACTTACTGGCACAAAGAGATAAAACAAGCAGAGGTGGATTTACCATGGAGCTAAAGAAACTTAGGTCTCAGACCAAATTGTTTGTGTGATCATTTCTGCTTGTAAATATTGAGAAAGAAATTTAAATTGCAATTAGTTATCATTCTTCAGTACATCCTCCCACTGTTGTTTCCCCATAGCTATTGAAACACCAAGGAGAACTTGGGCACTTTGCAGATCTGACTAAAGGAAAGTTTAGTCATGAATTCATTCAGATTGAATTTGATGGGATATATATTCTTCTTGTCTAGGCCTCAGTGTCCTGTCTAGGAATGGCTTCCAAGGATATTACTATATCTCATTTTGTCAACTCATCCTGTTTTGTAACACAAAGTTCAGTCCAGAGGAGCTATCTTTGTACAAATATGTCTTATAACGCCTAAAATATTTAACTAGAGCAAGGGCACAAGGTTTGAAGAATACAAAGTTAGAGATTAGTCTATGAGAACTTCTTCCAATCAGGAAACATTTAAAAGTGTAAGCAAAAGACTTTTTCTTATGAATGCATACTCAGAACAAAATTTCTACTCTGTCAGTTATGTAATTGAGAATACAGTGTATATAACTATAAATGCAGTAAAGATTTTTTTTTTTTGGAATGAGATCATCACAAAATGAAATGTATCAGAATCCCTGTGTTTGTAGGACATAGACCTGTAACAGTACCATTATGGGGAAATCTGTAACAACAATGCATGAGATGAACTTGGTAGAGTTTTTCCCATTTTAACCACAGGCTTAAAATTAAATGACACAACGAAAAATAATATGTAAATCTGAGAGGAATTTTCTAACCCATGAAAGAAAAGAATTGTTGATCAAACATACCAAAGGGAAGTGTGGATTATCTCTCTATTTTCACTGCAGAAAATAATATTTAAAAATTGCATATAAAGAAACCATGAAAAAATATTCAGTCAGAAATGGAGAAAAGCATATTATAGATGTGTCAGAAGATAAGCTAATAAAAATGTTCTGCTGTTGGCTTGATTTTGTAATGTTTGTGGTAATTCTCAGCTTTCTAAAATTTATAATTTGTTATAGTTTCTTTTTTCATGTGAAACAAGTATTCACTTTCACACCTATTTTTGTATTAATAATTTTAGATTCTATTTTTAAAGAGAGTTTTCCAAGTCTTATAAGTTGAAAACTCCATAAAACCTGGATAAGTCCCTGGAAGGAAGAATTATATCTTTTTCAGTTCTGTATCACTGAGACACTCACAAAGAAAATTACCACTTCTGGAAGGCATGTGCTCTTAAAAGACTCATTCTTTTATGATGCAAATTCTATGACCAGGGTCTCTAATAAACAACACTGCACAAATCCTACTGGTCCCCAGATAACTCTAAGGTCTTTTTCTGGTCAGATTTCTTTGTTGTGGTTCAACTCCCAACCAAGATCACAGATAGCAAGACTAAAAATATCCATTGACATGTTTCAAATAATATATACTTCTGAAAGAAGAAATTAAGTTTTGATAATTGTGCTATATTTACTCAGTATTGCTTAAGTGAAATTTAATAATTATGTAAATATCTATTTTAAAAATCTCAACACTAGTTTAAAAATCCTAAAATGCATATTTTAAACAATTGTTAGGTCAGGAGGATTAAAAAACAAACAAACATACAGACACATGGCAACAACAGAACTCTCACTCCACTGGGGGGTGAGAAATCATGCAAAAGAGTCCTCACTGCAATATCATGAGGGTTTTAATATCAAAAGCATGTGCAAATATAAAACAGAGATATTTGAGATAATGTATATGATAGGATCAGCTGGAGAAGTAAATTGGGATAACACTATGAATAATAGTACATATCAACCTAATTCATTAAGATTGTAATTTTTACATAACAGAGAACCATTACAAGTCTTACTAAGGGGCAAGATATTATATGGTTTGTTTTTTAAAACAATTAGTTTAGTGACAATGAAGAAGACTGAAGTTGGACAAGGAGTGAAGAATATATTCTAAAAAGTCAAATGACCATCCTGGATCAATGTCCTCCCACCCAACTCTATGCAGGAAGAATCAACTGCAAAGCAGCTCCAAAAGTTTCAAAAAATACATTTCAGGATTTGTTTTACTATGAGATAACTTGCACAATTTTTATTAGTTTTCAAAAGTCTATCTGACTAGCTCTACTATTTTGTGTAACAGAATACAAGCTCTTCCATAACTTGTGGAAATTACGCAGCCTATGATATGAGGAGGGCTTTGTAAACTGAAGACTATGTCATGGATGTGGGAAGACTTACCCTATTCCCAATTTGTTACCTCTTTTTTTTCCCTTCAGTTCTCATATCATATGGATAATTTTCCCTTCTCTGTAGATTAGATGAACAGAGGTATGCACTTAGAGTTGAGACAAACAAGACATTTAAAAAGGACAAAATATCATGATACATGCTATTGAAGGATGATTTCCAGTGCAAATGGGCACAAATAAAACTCTCCAGTTCATTAATTTCTTTAATAATTTGTTTATGTATCCATTGTTTCATTTATTCATCAATTCACCAAATATCTTTTCTCTGTATATGTACTGTGTTTATAAATAAAAATACAAACTTTAAGAAGATACAGGGTTTTTTTTTTTTTTTTTGCCAATATTGTTGAGTAGCTCCAACTGATAACAATCAACTCTGGAGAAAATATTTAAAAATAAAACAATTATATGTAGGTACTGATGAGTGAAAAAAAGAGGGCAGAAATGTGAAAAGAGTTGATACTTGGAGGAAGGTTCAAAACAGGGTGATTTTCTTATTATTATGACTTTTCACCAAAGAGAACAGTGCTGTCTAAACTACATGATGCAACTAAAACTCTAATGGGAAACTTATAGTCCTACTGGCTTGACAAACAAGAGGACAGAGATTGGAGCAATAGTAAACACTAGGAATGAATGGCAATGAGGAGTGTTGGAGAATCTTGAATAAGCACCAAATTCTCTTTAGAAACTTTGTTTAAATCTTTGGCCAACCCTTGAATGATACATGCATAGGGTAGAATGCAAGCACTCCCGTTAATTCTTAAAGAACTAAACTGAGATTTAATTTCCATTCTTCTCAGGGAAAACAGAAATTATAGTCTGAGTTCAGCCAAATTAATGGGTTGCTTACATTTAAAAAAGTTGTCCTCTTCAAAATAATATAAGAGAATTTGGAACTTCTACAAAATGTTTTTCATAATGTCTAGTATACAATATAAAATTTAAAAAAAATACAAGATATACTAAAAGAAAGAAAGAAAGAAAGAAAGAAAAAAGAAAGAAAGAAAGAAAAAGAAGCCTATTGTTAAGTGAATAGAGAAAAACCCTGCAATGAACCAGACATTTGAATATCAGAAAAGATTTTAAAGCAGCTTTTATGATGATATACAGTGAGGTAAAATCAAATATGCTCACAGTAAAGAAAAAGATTTGCTATTTCAACAGACCAATACAGTGTATGAAAGAGAACCAAATGGGAATTCTAGAACTATATATTAAAATATCTATATATTTATATAGCTATGTATATTTGTTTATTTATCTATCTATACACCAGATGGTCTTAACAACAGAATGGAGATGACAAAAAAATCAAAAAAAAAAAAAAAAAAAAGAAATCACTGAACTTGCCATTAGGTCAATAGAAATTATTCAAATGAAAGAAGATAGAGAAGAAAAAGATAGAAACACATTTACTAAATTGATAGGGACCTATGAGACCATATTGAAAGGTCAATCATATTGATGTACCAGAGTTGAAAAAAAAAATGAAGCCTCCCCCAAATCAAAGAACTGTTGACCAAAAATTTCCAAATTTTGATTAGACAAAATTACAGATAAAAGAATCTCAGTGAAACCCAACCATGTCGAATAAAAAGAAAAACCTACTAAGCACAATATAGTCAAACTGTTTTTTTTAAAAAAAATCTGAAAAGCAGCCAGAGAAACGGCACAATGCATGTAGACCAGTGATTCTATTTACCACTGCCTTCTCATCAGAAACAATGGATAGAGGGTTAAAGTAGAACATTGAAAACAACAACTAACAATCCAGAATTCCCTATCCAGCAAAAATATCTGGCAAGAATAAAGTCAAAATTAACTTTTTTAGTAAAATAAAAACTAAGAGGAATTATTGCCAAGAAACTTGAACTACTAAAAATGACAAAGGAAGTTTGTTAAAGTTGAAGGAAAATAGGACCAGATGAAAACTCAGATCTTCTGTAAAAGGATGAAATTTTTGAAAAGGTAAAAAATTGGGTAAAAATTTAAAAAAAACCTTTCTCTTCTCTGAATTTCTTTAAAATACATAGGGCTGTTAAAAACAAATATTCTTATACAATATTCTGGAACTTACAATGCAGGTAAATGAAAACTATAGCATAAAAGACAGAAAGGGGTGGTAAATGAAGCTATGTCATTACAAGGATTCCACATTTTCTATGATGTGGCATAACATCAAATCTTAAAGATGTATCATGTAATCCATAGAAAATTTACTAAAAATTAGTGCCAAGCTGTATACCTAAGGATATATCCAATACACATATTAAAATGGAATTTTAAAAAATATGTAATTAATCCAAAACACAGCAAAAAAGGAGGAAAGAAACAATAAAACTTTTTAAAAAACAGGAAACAATGAAAAAAATGGTAAAATAAAATTAAATATTCATTAAAAATAACAGACTAAAGCAATCTAATTAAAATGGGTAGAAAATGAAGACCTGACTAGAGGTTTTTTACAACAAATGTATTATAAACATAAGCACAGAGATGATGGAAAGTAAACACTTGGGAAAATACACAATCTAAAAAATAAGCATTAGCAGGTTGAAGTGGCTGTGTAAAATATCGAATAAACTAGATTTCAAGACATAAGTGGGTTATCAGAGATAGAGTGGTACAGTTCATATTGAGAAAAGGGTCAATTTTCACAAATGTATATGTACATAGCAGCAAGACTTCAAAATATTGAAATAAAAATTAACAGAATTAATTGGAGAAACAGAAAATTCCATACTCAGATTTAACAATTTCCTTTCAGTACAACAAATGGACTACAATACAGTAAAAAAAAAAGATGTGAATAATATCAACTACCTTAACACATTTAAAATTTAAGAATACTATACATCGAGACTACTACACATGTACACAAACACACATACATATCTAAAACTCACAAGGATTATTCCCAAGATAGACTACATTTTATATACTGGGACACAAAACAGCTCTAAACAAATTGAAATCATACAAAATATGCTCTACAACCATAGTCTAGGAAAATGCTTAGTATTGAAAATGAAAATAAATAAATAAGTAAATAACCAAAATAAAATATCAAAATAAACCCATAAGTTAACACAAAATTGCAAAATAAGTTATAAAAAATCTTGAACTAAATTTATAAAAGTACACAAGTCAAAATTTACGGGATGCAACAAAAACAGCACCTCAAGAAAACTTTATATATAAATGGTTATGCTAGGAAAGGAGACAGTTTTAAAGTCAATAATCTCATGTTCCATCTTAAAAGAATAGAAAAAGTAAGGTAAAACTCAAGTAAGTAAAAAAAGGAAATAATGAAGAATAGAACAGAAATCAGTGAGAGAGAAAATAGATTTTACAGAATAGAAAAAAACAATGCAAACAATAGAACACATTGGAAACGTTAAAAATTTTATACCATAAAATTCAACAAATGTACAAATTAACAGGGCAAATTATCATAGTGACAAATGATAAAATATAAAAAGTGAATATCTCTAAATCTATTTAAAATTAGTTTGTTATCAAAATCTTTTCCAATAACTGCAACATGAAGAAATATTCAGGCCCAGGTGGTTTCATTAGTGAAGTCTATGATATATTTAAGGAAGTAAAAACACCAATCTTATGCAAACTCTTACAGAAAGTAGATGAGGAAAGAATATTTTCTTTGTTGTTTTATGAGGCCTATATAACCCTAATCCCAAAACTATACAAAGATATTACAAAAAAATACACTCATTAAACCTCATATATTATATTGTCTAAAAATTAACAACATTAGCAAATCAAATAAGGAGTATATAAAGATAATGCATCATGACCACTGAATATACAAGTTGTGCAAGTCTGGTGTAACATTCAGCAATCAATCAACATAACTTTACATATAAACATTAACACAATAAACTTTTAAATAGTTAGATGAACACACAACAAAATTTAATGCCAATTCAAGATAAAAATTCTCTTCAAATTAGGAATAAAAATGTTCTTGGCATTACAAAGGACTCAACCAACAAAAAACCCTACAGGTAACATTATATATAATAGTGTAATATTAAATGCTTTCCCCCTAACTTCTGGAAAAAGGCAAGAACATTCACTTACATTTCTACCTAATCCTTTTCTTATAACAAGTTTATTGAGATAATTTATATGTCATAAAATTCACTCTTAAAAGAGTATATAAATATAATGCATCATGATTATACAAATTGTGTGAGTCTGGTGTAACATTCAGAGTCATACCATAAAGACTATATAATTCAGAGGATTTTGTACATTCACAGAAGTGTGCAACCATAACCTCTACCTAATTTTAGAACGTTCTCATAATTTCAGAAAGAAACTTTGTGTTAGTTTACTAAGTTTTCCATAACAAAATACCACATTGGGCGGCTTAAGCAACAGAAATTTATTTTCTCATAGTCTAGAAACTAGAAATGCAAGACCAAGTTGTCAGCAGGTTTGGTGTCCTCTGATGTGTCTCTCCTTGGCTTGCAGGTGTTACTTTCTCACTGTGTCTTCACATGGTCTTTTCCTCTGTGTGCAAGCATCCCTAATGTCTCTCAGTATGTACAAATTTCCTCCTCTTATAAGGACATCAGTCGGACAGAATTAGGGCCACCCTAACAGCCTCATTTTAACTTAGTCACCTCTTAAAGACTATATTTCCAAATACGGTCACATTCTGAGGTCCTGGGGCTTAGGATATCAACATTATGAATTTTGAGAGGGACACAATTCAGCCCATAACAAATCTTCATAACTAATTAGTATCTTTCTTGATTCTGGTTTTCCTTCAGTCCCTGGAATCCACAAATTTATATTTTGACTCTATAGATTTGTCAAATCTAGACATTTCATATAAATGGAATCATGGAATGTGTAGTCTTTTGTGTGTGTCTTTTTTCACTTAGCACTGTGTTTTCAGGGTTTATCTCTGTAGTAACACATATCGGTATTTTATTCCTTTTTTAGGGCTTAACAACACATTGAATGGATATACTACAATTTATTTATCCATTCATCAGTTGATAAATATTTGAATTGCTTCTATCTTTTGGTTATTAAGAATAATGGTCTTCTGAATAGTCAGAATTTTTGTGTGGACATACACTTTTTATTCTCTTTATATGTTAATTCCTTGGTCATATGTTTAATATTTTGAGGAATTGCCAAACTGTATTCTAAAGCAATTACACCATCTACATTCTGACCAGCAATACATGAGGGTTTTAATTACTCCACATCGTTACCAATACTTGTTAATTTTTGTCTTTTTAATTACAGCCATCCTATTGGGCATGTGTGAAGTGGTGTCTCACTGTGGGCTTGATCTGCACTTCCCTAATGACTAATGATGCTACACATATTTTCATGAATTATAGTCATTTATTTATCTTCTTCAAAGAAATGTCTTTTTAAATATTTAGCCCATTTTAAAGTTAGGTTGTCTGGTTATTTTTGAGTTGTAAGACTTCCAGTAGTCTGGATGCAAGTCCTTTATGAGATATATGATCTCCAAATATTTTCTCCTATTCTATGCATTGTCTTTTCACTTTCTTATCATGTCCTTTAAAGCAGAAAAGCTTTTAGTTTTGAAGTCTAATTTGTCTGTTTCTTCTTTTGTCATTTGTGTTTCTGATCTAGGAAACCAGTGTTTACCCCAAGCCCAAAGACTTACTTCTCTATTTTTTCTATGATTTGCATAAATCTTGCCCTTACACTTAGGTCTATGATACATTTCGAGTTGATTTTTTAAAATATAATGTGAGGTAGGTGTTTGGTTTCAAATTTTGTCACACTGATACCCAATTGTTCTAGCACCATTTGTTGAAAAAACTTATTACTTTGTCTTCAATTGTCTAGGCACCCATGGAAAAATAAATGTAAGAGTTTTTTTTCATGCCATTTATCTCTGTGTGTGTCCTTATTCCAGTATCATACTGCCTCAACTGCCACAGTTTTTGTGGTAAGTTTTGAAAACAAGAAGCATGAGTTTTTTTAAAAAAAATATTTTGGCTATTCTTGGTGCTTTTCATTTCCATATGAATTTTAGGAACAACTTACCAGTTTATACAAAGAGCATAGCTGGGGTAAGAGTAGCCTCATAGAATGAGTTTCAAATTGCTTCATCATCTTCTAATTTTTGGAAGAGATTCTGAAGGATTTGAATTAACTATTCTTTAAACATTTGTTAGAATTCAACAGTGAAGACATTTGTGCATGCGCTTTTCTCCATGGGAAGTTTTTTTTTTTCAAAGCTGTGAATGTTTTTTTTAATTTTAATTTTTTTATTTATTTATGGCTGTGTTGGGTCTTCGTTTCTGTGCAAGGGCTTTCTCTAGTTGCGGCAAGTGGGGTCCACTCCTCATCGTGGTGCACGGGCCTCTCACTATCGCGGCCTCTCTTGTTGCGGAGCACAGGCTCCAGACGCGCAGGCTCAGTAATTGTGGCTCACGGGGCTAGTTGCTCCACGGCATGTGGGATCTTCCCAGACCAGGGCTCGAACCCGTGTCCCCTGCATTGGCAGGCAGATTCTCAACCACTGCACCACCAGGGAAGCCTGGAAGTTTTTTCTTTTATTACTAATTCAGAAATAATTTTAGAGGTAAATTCTTATGTTCTTCTCTTTCTTCATCAGGCAATTTTAGTAGTTGTGTCTTTCTAGGAACTTGTCCATTTTTTTCTGGCTATCTAATTTATTGTAAACAATGGTTCACCATATTCCTTTATAATTATTATTATTTCTATAAGGTTGGTAGTGATTTCCCATTTTTATTCCTGATTTTTTAATTTAAGATCACTTTCTTTTTTCTTAGTAAATCTAGCTAAACTTTGTCAATTCTGCAAATGTTTTCAAAAAATAACTTGATTTTGTTGAATTTTTGTTAGTTTTCTATTTTGTCTGTTAATTTTCATTTTACTCTTTATTATTCTTTTCCTTCTGCTTGCTTTGCATTTAGTTTGCTTTTATTTTTTAATTTCAGAAGGTAAAAGTTTAAGTTAATGGCTTGAGGCCTTTCTTCTTTTTTTTTTTTTTTTTTTTTTTTTTTTGCTGTACGCGGGCCTCTCACTGTTGTGGCCTCTCCCGTTGCGGAGCACAGGCTCCGGACGCACAGGCTCAGCGGCCATGGCTCACGGGCCCAGCCGCTCCGCGGCATATGGGATCCTCCCGGACCGGGGCACGAACCCGTGTGCCCTGCATCGGCAGGCGGACCCTCAACCACTGCGCCACCAGGGAGGCCCGAGGCCTTTCTTCTTTTTATATTTGGTGATTACAGGTGCAAATTCACTTCTAAACACTGCTTTAGCTGAATCCCATAAGTTTTGGTATGTTGTCTTGTTTTCTTTCACCTCAAAATGTTATCTAATTACTCTTCTAATTTCTTCTTTGACCCATTTGTTATTCAGGAGAGTGTTGTTTAATTTCCACATATTTAAGAAATTTTCAATTTTCCTTGTTACTGATTTCTAATTTTATTACATTGTAACCAGAGGACAAAATGCTTTGTACGATTTCAGTCTTTTAAATGTACTGAGATATTTTATGGCCTAAAATATGGTCTATTCTGGATAATGTTTCAGGTCTACCCGAGAAGAATCTGTTTTTGATGTGTGGAATGTGCTATAAATGACTGCTAGGTCTGGTTGATTTATAATACTTCTCAAGTCTTCTATTTTCTGTTTCATCTGCTGCATAATTGTTCTGTACATCATTAAAAGTGGGGTATTTTAGTCTCCAACTATTATTGTTGAATTGCCTATATATCCCTTAAATTCTATCAGTTTTGCTTTATGTATTTTGGGTTTCTCTTTATTTATGTATATATATATATATATATATATATATATATATATATATATATATATACACATAATTGTTATATCTTTCCAGTGGAATGACCATTTATCATTATAAAATGTCCTTTGTTTTCTATTCACAATTTTTCTCTTAAAGTCTACTTTGTCAATTAGTATAGATACTATAGACCACCTGTCCCCAACGTTTTTGGCACCAGGGACTGGTTTCGTGGAAGACAATTTTTCCACAGACTGGGGTGGGGGTTGGGGGGCATGGTTTCAGGATGATTCAACCACATTACATTTGTTGTGCACTTTATTTCTATTATTATTACATTGTAATATATAATGAAATGATTATATAACTCACCATAATGCTGACAGGAGATGGAGCTCAGGTGGTAATGCAAATGATAGGGAGTGGCTGTAAATACAGATGAAGCTTTGCTCACTTGCCCACAGCTCACCTCTTGCTGTGTGGCCCGGTTCCTAACAGGTCATGGACTGGTACCAGTCCATGGCCTGGGGATTGGAGACTCCTTCTGTAAACTATCTCTGTGATTTGGAGGAAGGCAAAGTTTTCTTAGGACAAAATAACAATTTAGACTTTACCATAGTTAAAAAATTCTGGTCATCAAAAGACACCATAAAGAGAATGAAGCAGAAAGACAAATTTGAAGAAAATATTTGTGAAACAAATATCTGACAGAAGTCTTGAGTGTATATGTTACTGTTATAAGTCACTAATAAGAAAGCAAACGTTCAAATAAAAATAGACAAAATATGTTAGCAGATACCACACAAAGGAAGGTATATGAATTAGATTGCAAGAAAATGAAAATGATTTCAACATCGGTAGTCATCAGAGAATTTCAAATTAAAACTATAAAAGACTTCAGTACACAACCAGCATATTGCCAAAATGTAAAAATCACTGACAATGCCAAATTATGAAGAAGATCTTGAACATGACAGTTAGGAGTAAAAGGATAGAATCACGTTGAAAAAATTTGTCAGTTTCTTTTAAAGCTGAACATTCATCTATCCTATTCCCAGGAACCCCTTTTCTAATTATTCATCCAAGGAAAAAGTATATAACTATGGAAAAAAAAAACTTTTTTAAAAGAAGGTTCATATCAGCTTTATTGGCAACAACAAAAACCAGTTCAGATGTCCATCAAAAGTGTAATGCATAAACAAAAAAGGGAAAAAAATGTTGCAACATGCAATGACATGCATATATCTCAAAAATAGAGAATAAAACAGAGAGGCACTGAAGAGTTCCTACTGGGTAAAGATCCTGGAACTGAAAAAAAAATATTGTCAGAGTAGAAAAAAAAAAGCAGAATAGTAGTTCCCTCTAAAGGAGATAGAAGTGGTATGTATGAAATTTCTCTAGTGATAATATCCTGTATCATAGGTGTCTTGTTTGCATAGGTGAATGTACTAGTCAGAACTCATCAAATGGTATGCTTAAGATTCATGGGTTTTAATATATGTAATTTTTACCTCAAAGAACCTTAAGGAAATATTAAACTGTAGTTATCACATGATGAATTGTATAGGATGAAGTTTATTGATCAAAAACTTACTTTAAAATGCATGAAAATGACAGGTGGGTTAATGAATGGAAGGAGGAATGAATAGATGTAGAGATATGTAGCAAAACAAGTACCATAAGTGTTAAATGTAGAATCACATTGAGCTATATAAGTATTTACTGTAAAATTATTTTAACTTTTCTGTATTTAAAGTTTTTATAATATTTTGAAGATAAAAGAAAATACAGATCAGAATTTAAATTGCTCACAATCTAGAAATATAGACTTCCAACAAAATAACTATAATAAAGTGATAAATGCAGAAACAGAAGTGTGTTCATTGCACAGTGTTGGCACAGAAGAGAAAGTTACTGCAGTTATAAGATTCCAGGTCTGGTTAGAGATGAGTGGAGTTCAGACAAGGTGTTAAAGAGTTTAGACTCTTATTCTCTGGTGGTGCAGAGGAATTGAAGGGCAACAACTCATTCTTGGAAACCTCTCTTCTCCCTGAATCAGGCTTCTCTGGAGGACTGGGATATGACTATGATGGCAGTCTTGCTTCTGCAGGCATGCATATATCTATCCTGAAATTAGATTTGCTCACTGGATTATTTGGGGTTTCTGGAAAGGACCAGTTAACCACTCCAAGGCATATTCTAGGTGATGATTCCATTGACGGGGCTTGACCAGAACTGCAAGGGTGTCCCACTGCCTCTCAGCTGGACTAGGAATTAGTCTTCCCCATCATATGGAGAGAAGAGCAGCGGACATTGCTTCAGCATTATGATTGTTTCTGATTTTCCAAAAATTTTCACCATTTCCTCAAAACATTTCCAGAATGGCTTACTAGTTACTTTTTGAAAAGTTTAGGCAAATGACATTAAGGAGTGCTAACATTTTCAAACAGAGCACTCAAATTCTTAAATTAAAGAGAAACTCCATGATAAATTATGTAAGATCATTTTACATTCACCTGGATGAAGGACTAAATTAGGAACACACATCATGAAGAATGTGGCTTTAAACTGTTAAGTCCAATTAGGGAAAAAACATTTTTTTACCATGTGATTTAAAATACAGTATATACAATAAATTTCAGAATGACAACATGTGACTGTCATATACCATCAGGTGAAACATGGGTTATTCAGAGTCTAATGATATGTAAATATCCAAATGTGAATTAGAGCTCGATTAAGTACTTCCTTTAATTTTTCTAGAGTTAAGGAGGCAATGGTTTTTGACATTCCTACTCTTTCAGGAAGAATAATGGAGGCGTAGAAAAATACGTAATGTGGCAGTGACACTGAGGATTAATTTTGAGGTGACAAAATTAATGAAGTGACCTAATAACATATCCCAGGAAACACCCTGCTACGTAATATTGTTTTTAGGCAATTCCAGAAAACATACCCATATTACACAAGGGAATAACTTACAATATCTATGATTCCCAAGCCTTCAGCACTATTTGCAATCAATTTTGAAGACTCACTCATATATACAATGTACTCACCAGTATACTGTGAATCCTGCCTGGGTTTCAGTGGCTTTTCTCATTTCCAAATAAATTCATTAAAATAACTAATATAAAATACATATAAAATATTAATTAGTGTTCTATTATTTAGTAAATCATCCCTAGCTATGAAACAAATGTGTGTGTTTCTTTAAAATATGTGGAACTCAATTGCTATTTCAACAAGAGTGTAGGAGGGACTGAAGTGACCATAGCCCCTACAGATCTGAATGTGCACTTGACTAAGGGGAAGATTGTAAACCATATGAGCCATCTCCTTGGAAATGCATCTTCCCTTGTGGGCTGATTCCTACATACATACTTAGGAGTTAATCATTTGCCATTGGCAAGAAACAAATGCAGCCATTTTCACACTGACATATAGTGTCTACAGCTCTATAGATTTTTCAAAGGAAATATATTCAAGCTCTATCAGACTGAAGGCTTAGAAAATAATAATCATAGATTCTTCTCTTTAAAGCCATTTGTCCTCTTGCTCCTGATTTTCATCAATTCTCTGTAATTTTCACCCACTCTGTCTCAGGATCATGAGTTATCACTGCTTGCCACCGGAACACTTCAGGGCAATTTGTCTTATTGAAACATGGGTTGGCCTCATGGCTGTGAATAATCATTCACTCTCTAATATATCATATATTTTCTAAAATTCTCTCCCATCCTAAGGACGACATAATGCTGTCCTGGAACTGATGAAGCCAGGGATTAATTTTTTTTTTTGTGGTTTGAAAAGTGCTTTATTTATTTTAACATGTTGTTTTTTTACAAATTTGCACCAGATTAAAGGCATTTTCTGAAAACTGAATAGTTAAACTATGCGCTGTGTATGAATAAGCATGACTTTGGTGCAGATAGGAGTCAGCACAGGTCTGGAAGTGGCAGTTGAGTAGACAAAGCTCCTGAATTGGATATGGCCACATTTTCCTTTTTTTTTTTTTTTTTTTTCTGATGGATCTAGTTTTGCTGAGAATGAGTTGATTTGAAGAACTGTCACTTTGTTGATTCTATAAAGGTACAATGTGTTTTCTGTTCTGCTAACACTTTTATATTTAAGCAATGAAACACCAGGGTTCTTATTATGCTTTAAATGGCATTCCCTTATTTTCAATATATGAGAGCAATTCCAATTTCAATAGTAAGAACACTGTATGATAGTGGGGGGAGATCCTGGCCAAGTCTGAGGTACATTACAAAGTTTTGATAGTGTAAAATACACTTACAACTTAATAGTGTTTTCTTCTGATTAATTAACTTTTCTTGGAAGATAGCATCTTAAAAGGCAAAACACTTGTAAAATATATTTAAAGGCCTTTGGACATCAATATAATTTCTTTAAGGCAACTGGTGAGTTAAATGCAAACACATCAGAAACATATGGATTGAATATTCCTCAAAGCTCACAGGGGCTCAAGAGTGCTAGTGTCTAGCAAAACCCAAGACTGGTTTTGCCGAACACAAAATATTTGCAAAATAGTTTGATATATGTTCAGCAACATTAATTACTAGACAACAATGGAAAAGCCCATTTTGATTATGAAACACACTACCACATTAATGGTAGGCAAATTCTGTTCAACATATATTTCTAATCGGCATGATATTTATCAGAATCAACTGCTGACATTATATAGATACATCTCCTTGTCTCTAATAAGAACCACCAGTAGGACTGTAGGGACACAATAATCATTGTAATCTGCAATGGGCAGAGGCAGCTAACAATTGCAATGACTTTCAGATTCTCATCGGAAGACCTCGCCTTCACACTGAGGGTGTTAGAAGAGCCAGAAGCAGTGTACAACTGCAGTGGCTACTTCCTGATGGGGTTACCAAGCAGAAAGATGAACACAAGTGCTTCTATTTGGAGTACTATATTTAATGTTGTATCAGATTAAGTATTATTTAAACACTGATCTATAACTTTTAATTGTCATTATGAAGTACATCAAATCAGATAAGCTTTTTCATATCAGAAAAAAGTCAAGACCTGAATCTTCTGATTTCGAGTTGTGTATCCTTGTGAAAGTTACTTAACTTCTATGAGTTTCAGTTAATTTGCTACCAAATAAGGTTAATAATCCATGTAGAACACAGTTTTTCGAGGTTTAGCAATGATATCTGAGCTGTGCCTACCAGGGTGCCAGGACACATGAGAGATTGCTCAGTCAATGGCTGCTCATGTCATTAGATGAGTTAACTTCCTAGGTGTTAAAAATGAGTACACTCATTTTAAATTGGTTAAATTTGATAAATTATTTAAATTATCAGTACTCAATTACATATGTATATAATAGAGATTATCAACAAAATATTAGTAATTATACTGTGTAAATTAAAGTCATTTAGACTGTTTTAAGTATTTAAAATTGCATAACAAAATTATTGCAATAATTATCTACTAACGTTTTTGAGATTGTCATTTTAATAGGGTTCTATTTTTCAGCCCCATCAATGAAAAGGGGTAAATATGCCACATCAGGTATTTACTACTGGAGATGAAAAAGGGAAGTGAGTTTATAATGTTTTCAAATACTACTATTGATATCATAGATTTTCCCTGGATCCTTTATGTTATTTTTATATTTAGATACAGTTATATGTTATACAACTTCAATTCATCAGGCAATCATTAATTCAAATAAGCCCTTAATCTCTACAATGCAATATTGGCACAATACTCTCTCTCTCTCTCTCACACACACACACACACACACACACACACAACTTCATTTCCTCTGTTTGGCGTCCTCACTGACATACCAATTAAACAGCTCTTACAGAGATTTAAAATATACATGAAGTGAGCTGAAGAGAATACTTACTCTTCCAACCAACGTTCACATGACTCCTGTATTACTGCATTTTTTGTTCCTGAGAAATAGCTAAAGAAATTATTTTTAACACCCAGGAGGTTTTACATGTGAATTATACTGGAGTTGTAATTTACTTATTATAGCACTCTTTTCTCATCTGAAATCTCTGATCAATAAAATGTTTTGATCCATGGTGACTAATTTATAGCTTCTAAAAGAGAAGAAAACAAGAGAGTGAAAATGACATCTTCGAATTTTTTTCATTCACTCAGTTGGGAACCAGTTGATTCAGATGCAATTGAACTGAATACACAAATGAACTGGGCCTAACATGGCCTATAGGAGTGCATTTAAAAAAATGTGTCTCAGTGTATTGAAAACCTTTTAGTGCAAGGTAGGGGGTTCTCTGCCTTTTTCAAACCATGACCCCACATTCAGGCACACACAAGCAGCTCTCTTCAGATGTGCCGAAGAATCTTTTGTTCTCCTGGCTTCTCCAAAGACCTGTTCACAGAATCCTACAGTGAGACACAGAGTATGTCATGGGAATTAGCACAAAGGTTATGGGGTGCTCCTGGCACATGAAGAGGTCCTCACTGCAAGTGACAGAACAAATCCACTTCAACAGAAGGAAGGTCAGTGCCTGGGAATGGGTTTCAGCCTTGTGACACCCCTCACCCTGATAAGTTGTAGCCCAAGGATGCTGAGATTGAGAATCTCCATGTCAGTGGCACCAGTTCCCTGGCTCTGGCCCCTGGGATGTTCCCACAGTATGTGCTTAATTGCTGTTTGAGAAACACTTTGCAGCTGGCAACACAAAGTGTATGGAATGATCCTTTATTCTCCTGTATTAACTATCTTCAGATTCTGAAGAGAAGTAAGCTTGGGCCTCTTGTGAATATGGCCCTGATGTATAAATGTGCATGATAGAGGCAGCCCAGGCCTGTGTTTGGGTTTCCTGTCTTCTTTCATTTATGTATGTATGTATATATGTATTTATTCATTTTCTTTTCTAAATAGGATTTCTTCTGAGAATTAAGTCTAGCATCTGTTTGTGTCTCTGTATTTCAACAGGATGTGTGAGAGTGATCAGGGCTCAGGCATAGGAGTGGGAAGTAAGCTCCAAATGGTTTTTCTAGAGGTTTGACTGCACATAAGATCACCCCAGGTTGCATCTTCACTGTACTTATTTCTAACCCAGTCACTTTATGGAGGTGTTAAAAACATGTCTTCATGTTAACCAGGGCTGGTAAAGCAGAAAACCTGTCTTGTATTCATTCTGTTTATGTAGTCAAAGCAGGTCATTACTTGGTGGTTAAAGCAAACCATTTTATTTCCCATATAGTTTATACTTTATACTGAGGATTTCTCTCTCACTTTTATTTCCATAACAAAATTGTACATTTTATTTTCTCTAAGAGTTAGGGCTAAAGCCTCCTTATAGTTGGGATGTGACTGGAAAGAAAGTTTTTTTAAAACCTGAAAATTTTACATTAGGACTGTGACTCCGTAGAGCAGTCTGTGAAAGGAAGGTAGTTGTATTGGAGAAATGTTCTTGCTCCTCATTGTGGAAGGCATGAAAACAGCTTTAAAAATCAATTTTGTATGTATGTACAGATTAGTACCCACACTGCTTTTTTCATCTGATTCTTGACTATTTCCTAGTAATGTTAGATGTTTGTGTTTCTCTATACTCCGGAATCTTTGTTTGTTTGTTTGTTTTTGATACATATTATTTCTTTCTTTATGGTAATAAATATATTGAGAATGGAAATATTAAACCTGTTCATCATGACACACACACTCTGAGCAAAGTTCTTTCCTCAAAGCATGACACTTGGGGAGAGGAGGAATCCCTAAGATTTGCTTTATATGTGAATACCTGTGCTGTTATCAGTGGAAGTAAAATAGTGGGCAGACCACATGGAGACATACTTACCTAGATAAGACAAAGGAAGGAACCAATGAAGAGACAGGGTTATTAAATGAAGAGGCAGGGTTATTAAGAGATTACTGTGGTGCAAACAATATTCTGAATTCAGAAGCAAACAAAGAATTACTAAAGAACATTCTTATATTTTGCAGTTTGCCTTTTGTCTTTACATTGTGACTACATTCATACCGTATGAAAAAAAAAATTTGGTAGTCCTCTTTTCTTAACAAAAAATAAGCATTAAAAAGAAATATGGTTTAACTAGTGAGAACCTACTGTATAGCACAGGGAACTCTACGCAATGCTCTGTGGTGACCTGACTGAGAAGGAAATATAAAAAGAGGGGGGTATATGTATATATGTATAGCTGATTCACTTTGCTGTACAGTATAAACTAGCACAACATTGTAAAGCAACTATATGCCAATAAAAATAAGTAAATAAATACTAAAATAAAATAAAATAAAAAAGAAATATGGTTTACATGCCAACTTATTCAGTGACTGAATGTAAGTGAGACTTAGCTAAGAGTCTATAAAAACTTGCTTTACTTACAGCAGTGGAGGTGGGATGGAATCTCTTTAAGGTCTTCATGTACTAGTAGGCATGTATTGAAAGTAATATTCTTAATGCATATTGAGGCTCCAGTATTAAGGTGTATGTTCAAATCATTCTACATTCTTTCCATAGAATCTAGTATCCAAATCCAGGTCCTTGGAATTTTAACTTAGAAGTGGGGCTACTTTGTAAAAATGAAAAACGGATCAAAGCAAAATGTGAAGAGATACACAAATACAATCATCATCATTACCATCATCATTGCTATGGTTTATTTCTCCTCAATTACAAAGTTCTTTTCTATGAACGTTTTCTTCCTTAGTAATTATTTACTTGATAAAATGATTTTGGGACTTGTGTTTGCAGTCAAGAGGAAGGAACTCAGATCAGAATGATCCTCTCTCCCCATAAACCAAAAATAATAATTGAATAAATAAATAAATAAATGCAAACTACTTTTAGCAATGGTTTTCAAGACATTGGACATCAGACAACAAAGGACATTTACTCCTGAGAAATGGTAAACAAAAGAGGTGAGCCCTATGGTTGCTCAAGATCACTGACTTGAGAGAGTTTCTAGGCTGTGGCAAAGGGTGGTAGATTCCCTAAGTTAAGGAGAAGGACTTTAGAATTCAGGGAAACCAGTATAGTTAGAATTTTGAGAATCAAGTACTTAAAGGAGTATCCTGAATATTCAGCAAAGTGCTGATCTGCCCATAAAACCAGGAGAAGATCCCTCCAAAGAGATTATAAGGAATAGATCATGGTGCCTAAACAGGGTTGGGAGTAGTTCCTATTTCCATCAGCTACACAGGGCATTGGGTAGAGTATTCAGAAAGGTCTTTACTCAGTAATGGGAAATAATTAAGTCTGATAAAACTCTGATCCCACCTAACAAATGTTAAAATTAAGACCAAAAGGATCAAATGATTTCCAAATAACTGCATCCCACAGTAAAGTTCAAGAAGTTTATAAAAAGAAAAAAATATATAAAGTACCAATAAAGGTAAAGTTTATAATGCTTGGCATCCAAACAAAGTTTACCAGTCATACAAAGAAATAGGAAAATATGGCCTAATAAAGAGAAAAAACAATCAACTGAAACTGACCAAGAACTGATGCAGATGTTAGAATTAGTGTACAAGAACAAAAAACAGCTATTTTAGCTGTATTCCATATGCTCAGAAGGTTAAGTAGAAACATTAAAATATAAATAAAAGACCCAAATCAAACATCTAGTGGTGAAAACTGGAAGTGAGATTAAAAATATGCTGTATAGTATTAACAACTGATTAGACACTGCAGAAAAAAAAAAATAGTGAACTTGAAGGTAGAACAATAGAAACAATCCAAAAGAAAATTCAGAGAAAAATACAATGATAAATTTAAAAATAGCATCCCTAGCTATGGGTCAACTTCAAGCAGCCTAACACACACCTAATTGGAAACCTCTATAGAAGAGAAGTAGGGGAGCCTAAAAATATATACAAAGAAACAATGGCAGAAATTTTTCTAAATATGATAAAAGTTATAAACCCATAAATGCAAGAAACACAAAAATTACCAAGCACAGGAAACATGAAGAAAATGACACCAAATCATGTCATATTCAAATTGCTGAAAATCAGTAAAGAAAGAAAATCTTAAAGTATTTAGAGAAAATGTCACTTTAACTTCATAAGCATATAGATAAGAATTACACCAGATTTCTCCTCAGGCAAAATGTAAGCATGTAGATAGTGGAGAATCAAAGTACTGAAAGATAAAATAAATGAAAAAGACCAGTTCAGGCCCTTTCAGAGTTATACACAATAAACCAATAGAGAAAATAAAGTTGAATTGAAAAACACACAATTCACACACAAGAAGGCAATGAAAGAACAAAAAAGAATTAAAAGAGAGCAATATAAATATAGTGAGATAATAGACTTAATCTAAACATGTCAATAATTAGATAAGTATAAGTGGTTTACCCATCCCACTAAAAGAAACAATGTGTGAATGGATCAAAAAGTAAGACAAGGGGTGCAGGGAAGATGGGGGAAGAGTAAGATGTGGAGATCACTTTCCTCCCCAGATACATCAGAAATTCATCTACATGTGGAACAACTCCTACAGAACGCCTACTGAACGCTGACAGAAGACCTCAGACCCCCCAAAAGGCAAGAAACTCCCCACATACCTGGGTAGGGCAAAAGAAAAAAGAATAAATAGAGACAAAAGGATAGGGACGGGACCTGCACCAGTGGGAGGGAGCCATGAAGGAGGAAAGGTTTCCACACACTAGAAGCCCCTTCGCGGGCGGAGACTGAGGGTGGTGGAGGGGGAAAGATTCAGAGTAGCAGCTGAGGAGAGCACAACAACAGGGGTGTGGAGGGCAAAGCGGAGAGATTCCGGCACAGAGGATCGGTGCCCTCAGGCACACACCAGCCCGAGAGGCTTGTCTGCTCGACCGCCAGGGCGGGCGGGGCTGGGAGCTGAGGCTCGGGTATCGAGTTTCAGTCGGAGCGCAGGGAGAGGACTGGGGCTGGTGGCAAGAAGAGAGCCTGAAGGGGTTAGTGCACCACGGCTAGCCCGGAGGGAGTCCGGGGAAAGGGTCTGGAGCTGCCGAAGAGGCATGAGACTTTTTCTTCCCTTTTGTTTCCTGGTGCGCGAGGAGAGGGCATTAAGAGCACCGCTTAAAGAAGATCCAGAGACAGCACGAGCCGCAGCTAAAGGCACGGACCCCGGAGACGGGCGTGGCACGCTGGGGCTGCTGCTGCTGCCGCCACAAGGCCTGTGTGCGAGCGCAGGTCACTGTCCGCCCCCACCTTCCGGGGAGCCTGTGCAGCCCGCCACTGCCGGGGTCCCGGGACCCATGGACGGCTTCCCTGGGAAAGCACACGGAGCGCCTTGGGCTGGTGCAACGTCACGCTGGCCTCTGCCGCCGCAGGCCCGCCCCGCACTGCGTGCCCCTCACTCCCCTCGGCCTGAGTGAGCCAGAGCCCCCGAATCAGCGGCTCCTTTAAACCCGTCCTGTCTGAGCGAAGACGGACGCCCTCTGGCGACCTACGTGCAGAGGCGGGGCCAGGTCCAAGGCTGAGACACGGGAGCTGTGAGAGCAGAGACAGGGAAATCTCTCTGTGCAGCCTCGGAGGCAGCAGATTAAAGCTCCACGATCCGCTTGATGTGCCCTGCGTCTGTGGAGTGCATGACTGGACAGCGAATCATCCCAAATTGAGGAGGTGGACTTTGAGGACAAGATTTAAGATTTTTTCCCCTTTTCCTCTTTTTACAACGAATTATCCGAAATTAAGGAGGTGGACTTTGAGAGCAAGATTTCAGACTTTTTTCCCTTTTCCTCTTCTTACAACGAATTATCCCAAATTGAGGAGGTGGACTTTGAGAGCAAGATTTTTTATTTTTTTCACCCTGTTCTCTTTTTGTGAATGTGTATGTGTATGCTTCTGTGTGAGATTTTCTCTGTATAGCTTTGCTTCCACCATATGTCCCAGGGTTCTATCTGTCCATTTTTTTTTCAATAATTACTTTTTAATTTTAATAAAGATACTATATTTTATACTTTATTCTATTTTACTTTATCTGCTCTCTTTCTTTTTTACCTACCTTCCCTTCCTCCCTCCCTCCCTCTGCCCCTCCTTTCTTTCTTTCTCTCTTTCTTTCCTTCCTCCCTCCATCCCTCCCTCCCTCCCTCCTGTCTTTCTTTCCTTCTCTTTCTTTTCCTTCTTTCTTTCTTTCCTTCCTCCCTCCCTCCCTCCCTTCTTCCTTTCACTCTTTCTTTTTCTTTCCATCCTCCCTCCCTCCCTCCTTTCTTTCTTTCTTTCTCCCTTCCTTCCTTCCTTTCTTTCCATCTTCCTTTCTTTCTCTCTCTCTTTCTTTCTTCTACTAATTCTTTCTTTCTACTTTTTCTCCCTTTTATTCTGAGCTGGGTAGATGAAAGGCTCTTGGTGCTGCAGCCAGGAGTCAGTGCTGTGCCTCTGAAGTGGGAGAGCCAACTTCAGGACACGGGTCCACAAGATACCTCCCAGCTCCACATAATATCAAGCAGCGAAAATCTCCCAGAGACCTCCATCTCAACACCAGCACCCAGCTTCAGTCAACGACCAGCAAGCTGGAGTGCTGGTCACCCTACGCCAAGCAACTAGCAAGACAGGAACACAACCACACCCATTAGCAGAGAGGTTGCCTAAAAACATAATAAGGCCACAGGCACCCCAAAACACACCACCAGACATGGACCTCTCCAACAGAAAGACAAGATCGAGCCTCAACCACCAGAACACAGGCACTAGTCCCCCCCACCAGGAAGCCTACACAACCTACTGAAACAACCTTAGCCACTGGGGACAGACACCAAAAACAATGGGAACTACGAATCTGCAGCCTGCAAAAAGGAGACCCCAAACACAGTAATATAAGCAAAATGAGAAGACAGAAAAACACACAGCAGGTGAAGGAGCAAGATAAAAACCCACCAGACCTAACAAATGAAGAGGTAATAGGTAGTCTACCTGAAAAAGAATTCAGAATACTGATAGTAAAGATGATCCAAGACTCTATTTCCAAGATCCAAAATCTTGGAAATAGAATAGACAAAATGCAAGAAACAGTTAAAAAGGACCTAGAAGAACTAAAGATGAATCAAGCATCGATTAAAAACACAATACATGAAATGAAAAGTACTCTAGATGGGATGAATAGCAGAATAACTGAGGCAGAAGAACGGATAAGTGAGGTGGAAGATAAAATAGTGGAAATAACTGCTGCAGAGCAAAATAAAGAAAAAAGAATGAAAAGAACAGAGGACAGTCTCAGAGACCTCTGGGACAACATTAAACACACCAACATTCGAATTATAGGGGTTCCAGAAGAAGAAGAGAAAAAGAAAGGGACTCAGAAAATATTTGAAGAGATTATAGTTGAAAACTTCCCTAATATGGGAAAGGAAATAGTTAATCAAGTCCAGGAGGCACAGAGAGTCCCATAAGCAATAAATCCAAGGAGAAATACTCCAAAACACATATTAATCAAACTGTCAAAAATTAAACACAAAGAAATCATATTAAAAGCAGCAAGGGAAAAACAACAAATAACACACAAGGGAATCTCCATCAGGTTAACAGCTGATCTCTCAGCAGAAACTGTAAAAGCCAGAAGCGAGTGGCAGGACATACTTAAAGTGATGAAGGAGAAAAACCTGCAACCAAGATTACTCTACCCAGCAAGGATCTCATTTAGATTTGAGGGAGAAAATAAAACCTTTACAGACAAGCAAAAGCTGAGAGAGTTCAGCACCACCAAACCAGCTTTACAACAAATGCTAAAGGAACTTCTCTAGGCAAGAAACACAACAGAAGGAAAATACCTACAATAATGAACCCAAAACAATTAAGGAAATGGGAATAGGAACATACATATCAATAATTACCTTAAATGTAAATGGACTAAATGCTCCCACCAAAGGACACAGATTGGCTGAATGGATACAAAAACAAGATCCATATATATGCTGTCTACAAGAGACCCACTTCAGACCTAGAGACACATACAGATTGAAAGTAAGGGGATGGAAAAAGATATTCCATGCAAATGGAAACCAAAAGAAAGCTGGAGTAGCAATTCTCATATCAGACAAAATAGACTTTAAAATAAAGACTATTAGAAGAGACAAAGAAGGACACTACATAACGATAAAGGGATCAATCCAAGAAGAAGATATAACAATTGTAAACATTTATGCACCCAACATAGGAGCACCTCAATACATAAGGCAAATACTATCAGCCATAAAAGGGGAAATCGACAGTAACACACTCATAGTAGGGGACTTTAACACCCCACTTTCACCAATGGACAGATCATCCAAAATGAAAATAAATAAACACAAGCTTTAAATGATACATTAAACAAGATGGATTTAATTGAAATTTATAGGACATTCCATCCAAAAACAAGAGAATACACATTTTTCTCAAGTGCTCATGGAACATTCTCCAGGATAGATCATATCTTGGGTCACAAATCAAGCCTTGGTAAATTTAAGAAAATTGAAATTGTATCAAGTATCTTTTCTGACCACAATGCTATGAGACTAGACATCACTTACAGGAAAAGATCTGTAAAAAATACAGACACATGGAGGCTAAACAATACACTACTCAATAACGAAGTGATCACTGAAGAAATCAAAGAGGAAATTAAAAAATACCTAGAAACAAATGACAATGGAGACACGATGACCCAAAACCTATGGGATGCAGCAAAAGCAGTTCTAAGGGGGAAGTTTATAGCAATACAATCCCACCTTAAGAAACAGGAAACATCTCAAGTAAACAACCTGACCCTGCACCTAAAGCAATTAGAGAAAGAAGAACAAAAACCCCCAAAGTTAGCAGAAGGAAAGAAATCATAAAGATCAGAGCAGAAATAAATGAAAAAGAAATGAAGGAAACGATAGCAAAGATCAATAAAACTAAAAGCTGGTTCTTTGAGAAGATAAACAAAACTGATAAACCATTAGCCAGACTCATCAAGAAAAAAAGGGAGAAGACTCAAATCAATAGAATTAGAAATGAAAAAGGAGAAGTAACAACTGACACTGCAGAAATACAAAAGATCATGAGAGATTACTACAAACAACTCTACGCCAATAAAATGGACAACCTGGAAGAAATGGACAAATTCTTAGAAATGCACAACCTGCCAAGACTGAATCAGGAAGAAATAGAAAATATCATCATCTCAATAGATGCAGAGAAAGCTTTCAACAAAATTCAACACCCATCTATGATAAAAACCCTGCAGAAAGTAGGCATAGAGGGAACTTTCCTCAACATAATAAAGGCCATATATGACAAACCCACAGCCAACATCGTCCTCAATGGTGAAAAACTGAAACCATTTCCACAAAGATCAGGAACAAGACAAGGCTGCCCACTCTCAACACTCTTATTCAACATAGTTTTGGAAGTTTTAGCCACAGCAATCAGAGAAGAAAAGGAAATAAAAGGAATCCAAATTGGAAAAGAAGAAGTAAAGTTGTCACTGTTTACAGATGACATGATGCTATACATAGAGAATCCTAAAGATGCTACCAGAAAACTACTAGAGCTAATCAATGAATTTGGTAAAGTAGCAGGATACAAAATTAATGCACAGAAATCTCTGGCATTCCTGTACTCTAATGATGAAAAATCTGAAAGTGAAATCAAGAAAACACTCCCATTTACCATTGCAACAAAAAGAATAAAATATCTAGGAATAAACCTACGTAAGGAGACAAAAGACCTGTATGCAGAAAATTATAAGACACTGATGAAACAAATTAAAGATGATACAAATAGATGGAGAGATATACCATGTTCTTGGATTGGAAGAATCAATATTGTGAAAATGACTCTACTACCCAAAGCAATCTACAGATTCAATGCAATCCCTATCAAACTACCACTGGCATTTTTCACAGAACTAGAACAAAAAATTTCAAAATTTGTTTGGAAACACAAAAGACCCCTAATAGCCAAAGCAATCTTGAGAACGAAAAACGGAGCTGGAGGAATCAAGCTCCCTGACTTCAGACTATACTACAAAGCTACAGTAATCAAGACAGTGTTGTACTGGCACAAAAACTTAGATCAGTGGAACAGGATAGAAAGCCCAGAGATAAACCCATGCACATATGGTCAACTTATCTTTGATAAAGGAGGCGGGAATGTACAGTGGAGAAAGGACAGCCTCTTCAATAAGTGGTGCTGGGAAAACTGGACAGGGACATGTAAAAGTATGAGATTAGATCATTCTCTAATACCATACACAAAAATAAGCTCAAAATGGATTAAAGACCTGAATGTAAGGCTAGAAACTATCAAACTCTTAGAGGAAAACATAGGCAGAACACTCTGTGACATAAATCACAGCAAGATCCTTTTGGACCCACCTCCTAGAGAAATGGAAATAGGAACAAAGATAAACAAATGGGACCTAATGAAACTTCAAAGCTTGTGCACAGCAAAGGAAACCATAAACAAGACCAAAAGATAACCTTCAGAATGGGAGAAAATACTTGCAAATGAAGCAACTGACAAAGGATTAATCTCCAAAATTTATAAGCAGCTCATGCAGCTCAATAGCAAAAAAACAAACAACCCAATCCAAAAAATGGGCAGAAGACTTAAATAGGCATTTCTCCAAAGAAGATATACAGACTACCAATAAACACATGAAGGAATGCTCAATATCATTAATCATTAGAGAAATGCAAATCAAAACTACAATGAGATATCATCTCACACCAGTCAGAATGGCCATCATCAAGAAATCTAGAAACAATAAATTCTGGAGAGGGTGTGGATAAAAAGGAACACTCTTGCACTGCTGGTGGGAATGTGAATTGGTACAGCCACTATGGAGAACAGTATGGAGGTTCCTTAAAGAGCTACAAATAGAACTACCATATGACCCAGCAATCCCACTACTAGACATATACCCTGAGAAAAGCATAAATCAAAGAGAGACATGTACCAAAATGTTCATTGCAGCTCTATTCACAATAGACCAGAGATGGAAACAACCTAAGTGTCCATCATCGGATGAATGGATAAAGAAGATGTGGCACATATATACAATGGAATATTACTCAGCCATAAAAAGAAACGAAACTGAGCTATTTGTAATGAGGTGGATAGACCTAGAGTCTGTCATACAGAGTGAAGTAAGTCAGAAAGAGAAAGACAAATACCGTATCCTAACACATATATACGGAATTAAAAAAAAAAATGTCATGAAGAACCTAGGGGTAAAACGGGAATAAAGACACAGACCTACTTGAGAATGGACTTGAGGATATGGGGAGGGGGAAGGGTAAGCTGTGACAAAGCGAAAGAGAGGCATGGACATGTATACACTACCAAACGTAAGGTAGATAGATAGTGAGAAGCAGCAGCATAGCACAGGGAGATCAGCTCGGTGCTTTGTGACCACCTGGAAGGGTGGGATAGGGAGGGTGGGAGTGAGGGAGACGCAAGAGGGAAGGGATGTGGGAACAGATGTATATGTTTGACTGATTCACTTTGTTATAAAGCAGAAACTAATAAAAAAAAAGTCTCTTCGCAGGTTTGATGATTACAATAAAAAAAAAGTAAGACAAGTATATGCTGACTGTAAGAAATATACTTTAAACATAAAGACACAAATAGTTAAAAGAATAAAAAATGCATACTATTGTAACACTAAGAAAAAGAAATCTACAGTGATTATGTTACTATCAGATTAAGTAGACTTCAGAGCAAAGAGTATTACCAGGGGAAAAGAAAGCAATTCCATAATGATAAAGAGGTTAATTTGTCAGGAAAACATTACAATCATAAATATCTATGCACCTAATAATGACATTTTAAATAATCAAAGCAAAAAATTATAAAACTGTAAGGAGAAATAGACATCCAAAATAATAGCTAGAGCTCTCAATAGCCTTCTCTCAGTTATTAATTGAACAAGTAGATTTGCAGTAAAACACTCTATCCCTGAGCTATACCCTTGTGGCCTAAAATAGATAGCTAGTGGGAAGCAGCCGCAGAGCACAGGGAGATCAGCTTGATGCTTTGTGACCACCTAGAGGGGTGGGATAGGGAGGGAGGGAGGGAAATGCAAGAGATAGGGGATATGGGGATATAAGTATATGTATAGCTGATTCACTTTGTTATAAAGCAGAAACTAACACACCGTTGTAAAAAATTATACTCCAATAAAGATGTTAAAAAAAAAACACCTCCCAATGAAGCTCTCCCCCCAACCAAAAAAAAAAAAAAAAAAAGTAGAGAGAAACCAGTAAGGATAGAAATAGAACCAAATTATCAACCCACTTTTTGATACTTTAACAGTAAAATACACATTATTTTCAAACACATGGAACATTTGTCAAGGTAAGCTATATTTTGAGTCTTAAAGATCTAAATAACTTTAAAATAATTCAACACTAACAAATTATTCTCTTTGACCATTACTGGATTAAATCAGAAATAGATAACACAAAGATCTCTGGAAAATCTACTAAATATTTGGAAACCAAATAACGCACTTCTAAGTTACTCATGGTTAAAAAGAAATCAAAGGGGGAAATGAGAAAGTATTTTTAATTAAATTAAAATAAAAACACAACACAACATTTTTTAGATGTTGCTAAATCAGTACTTATGAGGAAATTTGTATCACTAAATCCCTAATGTAGTGTTTAATGATTAATTATGAATGATTAAATACTAAATGCTTCTCACTAAGACCAGGAACAAAGCGTTTTTCATTCTTACCACTTCTACTCAGCATTTGACTAGAAGGTCTTGCTCGTGTAGTAATGTAAAAAATAATAATAATAATAATGAACATCCAGATTGAAAAGGAAGAAATAAAATTCCTTTTACTAAGCAATTAGATGAACAACTCTGTAGAAAATTCAATGGAACCTATAAAATAAAGTACTAAAACTAATAATTGTGTTTAGCAAAGTTGCAAGATACAACATTGTTATATAAAAATCAATTTTATTTCTATATGCTATTCTATTTAAAGTTGAAATTTAAAAAAAACCACCATTTACAATAGCAAAACTCAAAGCAAAATCCTTAAGGATAAAATGTGACAAAGATATGCAAAATCTATATACTAAAAAATACAAAACTCTGCTAAGAGAAATTAAAGAACAAATGGAAAATCAAGTTGTACACCTTAAATATATACAATAAAAGAAAGAATAAATGGGGACACATAAAATTGTTCATGGGTCTGAAGACTCAAAATTATTAAGATGCTACTTCTCCCTGAATTGATCTTTAAATTCAACACAACCTCATTCAAAATTCTAGCAGATTATTTTTTGGTAGTAATTGGCAAAGTGGTTCCAAATTTACAGCGAAATTTAAAAGATATAAAACATCTGAAAAACTTTGAAAAAAACGAAGTTGGAAGATTAACACTACCTGGTTTAAGACTTATTATAATGCAGTGGTAATTAAGACAGTGTAGTATAGGTATAAAGATAAGCAGATACACCAATGGAACAGAATATCATCCAGAAATATACCATACATATATAGGGACAGCTGGTTTTTACAAAGATGCAAAGACAATTCAGTGAAGAAAATATAGATTTTTCAACAAATGATTCTGGAGCAACTGGATATCTATATGCAAAAATAAATAATACAATCTGGATAATAGACCTAAATATAAAACCTAAAACAACAATACCTCTAGACTAAACCATAAGATGAGGGATGTAGTGGAGAGTGTTGTAAACCAGAAATTACAAAGTGCATAAGGAAATTATAAAGAATAATTATATTTTGTATTAGTCAATATAGATTTATGCAATTACAAGTGAGAGATTATAGTATGTTTACCCTTCAAATATATTGACACACTCTTCGAAGAAATTTAATTTAAGATAATGTTTGGTAGTGAAAATTCCAGGAAAAGCAAAGTGTGTTAGAATCTTTCATGATCCTCTTTGGATAATGGGGAAGTTTGTTATTATTTACTTTTTTTCTTTTTCTTTCTGTTTTGCAATTTAGTATTTGAAGGTGTCTGGGAAAATGATTGCCCATGTTAGAGGTAGATTTATGATATATCAGAAAACCAATGAGTTTAGTGTTCCCTCTCCTTCAAGGCTGAGGAGACTAATGTTGAATTAAAGTGAAAAAACAAACCTTGCATGAGCCATCCTTCCTTCTCTCTATCTATGTGTATATCAAACCACAAGTCCCAGTTTGGGATTTGAGGAGTTGAGAACCAACCCTAAAGATTTTCCAAGCTGCTTACTCTAGGGAGACCTGAAATGTCAAAATGTATGTCATCTCAACTGTCATAGCACATCTTGCTACAGACCATGTAACCTGTGAGGATTGCTGCCATGAAAACCCATAAATGCTCCTTCTCTATGAATAGCATCTCTCCAATTAAAGCCATCTTTACTAAGCCTGCTCATTTTCAGACAGAAATATCGATTAACTCACCTATAGTCAGTACACAGAAAGATTCCTTAATGAGAATTATAATGACCTCTGAACTCTGCTCTTTAACCTTGTAATATACTCTCTCAATTTTTGGTTAAGCGGTCCAGTAGCATATCACCAGAGATAGAAAGAAACTCTAGTTCTTTATTGTTGACAGAACACAGAATGAACAGAAGACATGCTCAAAGCTTCATTTTAATGGGGATAGAGTTGGGAGTAAAAAGGTCACTTCTACGGAATGCTTTCTCCTTGTTTGACAGGGTCCTACTAATCAACTGAACATTATTGGGGGGCACTTGTCTATCAAATAATATGGTCACTAAGGAGAAATACTATCAAGAAACCACAGATTGAACTTTCAGGTTAACAGTTATTTAAGTTGCATCATTCTCTATTACAATGAATATATTATTTACAGTAATCCCCAGAATAACTTCCAGCTGCCAGGTATAACCCTAGATTACTGTTCGGGAATTGGATGCCATGCCATTAAATTAACACTGAAAATTCATGCACTGGACAATTAAGTTAGTACATCAACCCACTGCATCCTTCTCTCATTTCACCTATTTCAAATTTGATCACCATTTGATATATAAGGCATTGCTGACACAGGTTGCTGTGATGCCAGTTTACCAAAGAGATCAGAAAATTTGTTTAGAGAGTGTACACACTTCTTCAAAGATAAATGCACACCAGAGAAAATTCTACCAGCTTTTAATTTCCATGCTTTTCAGTTTTATTGTTGTAAATGCAACTGTTTATAGGACTAATGACACAGGCTGGCTCTGTCGAGTCAATTACACCAGTAGGCAGTTGGATCAGATTCTTTACTCATGTTCCATTTACACTATGTGGATGTCTGATATTTGACTAAATTGAATTGCACCAGAGTGCCATGGTGCTTTCCATACTCTGCATCTCTGAACACTTTATAGAACAATGAAATAAATGATAATATGCTAGATTCAGGGTGGTGAGTGTGCACAAGCATGTGTGGGTAGAGCTACACAGTGAGTAATAGTCAATCGACAGCTTGGTGTGTTATATTAGATGCCTCAACTATGGCAGTATTCCATGGGAGGAACCTTATCAATGCGTGTGTCTGTGTGTGCACATGCGTGCACGCACTTACTTTGATTTTTAGTTTATTATTGTTTTGTTTGTTTTTATAGGGTAGAGAGGAAGTGGGGTCAGTGAAAAGAGAAAAAGGAGACATTTTTGATGTCAAATGCTTATATCAGTGACAGTACAACAGCACTCTGGTAACGTGCGGGCAGATGCTGAGCCAACTCCCCACATACTCCTAAATGCCAAAGCACTTTGCTGCTGACCCACATCTAAGCATGCAATTGAGGCAATGAGATACCCAATGTGCAGAGATCTTGATGGTCCCAACTGATGCCAAACTGTGGGAAGATGCACAGTTCAGGGTGGGTTCTTTAGGAGCCTGCCTGTAGCTTGCTCACTTATTGCCTTCAGAAAATATGCCATGATATTGTTACCAGCTATTGAATTATGAAATGTGGACCAGAAATGCTATGTAAATTATCTCCCTTAATCCCAACAGGAAACCTCAAACAAGCAGTAACATTCACCATAATACATAAAGAACTGTAGATTCAAGGATATTCATTTATTTGCTGTAGAGAACCTGGCATTAGAATTTGAAACCAGATCTGTCTAAATCAAATCATATTCTTTTACCACTCTTGTCACTCAGCTTCTCCTACAAGCATATCATTGCTCAGAACGTGGTTGTTTTTTAGGGCCAGAGTGCTTATAAAACTCACAACATCATTTTTAAACAAATATTCATTACATTTGTTATTTTATTATTTTATTTTATCAATGCAAATTAGATCTTATTTTTAAATTCTTTTTCTTCCAGTTTGTTGAGATAGAATTGACATACAGCACTGTGTAAGTTTTAGGAGTACAGCATCATGATTTGACTTGCATACTTCAGGAAATAATTACCACAATAAGTTTAGTGAGCATCCATAATAATTTTATTCTTTAAAGAGTACAGCATCTCTGCCCTAAAGTATCGTCAAAGAACAACCTGCTAAACCATGGTAAAATATATCCTAACTTATATCTTGGAAAGAATTAGATAATCTAGACTCAATTGGAAAGATCTCATTTGGGAACTGAAATTCAATGATCAATTTGGAATTAATACTATTAATTGGAAGAAGTCACTTTTTTTTTTTTTTTTAAATAGAACTACCATCCAACCCAGAAATCCCACTACTGGGCATGTACGCTGAGAAAACCATAATTCAAAAAGAGTCATGTACCACAATGTTCATTGCAGCACTATTTACAATAGCCAGGACATGGAAGCAATCTAAGTGTCCATCGACAGATGAATAGATAAAGAAGATGTGGCAGATATATACAATGGAATATTACTCAGCCCTAAAAAGAAACGAAATTGAGTTATTTGTAGTGAGGTGGATGGACCTAGAGTCTGTCATACAGAGTGAAGTAAGTCAAAATGAGAAAAACAAATACCTATGCTAACACATATATATGGAACCTAAAAAAAAAAAATGGTTATGAAGAACCTAGGGGCAGGACAGGAATAAAGACTCAGACATAGAGAATGGACTTGAGGACCCAGGGAGGGTAAGGGTAAGCTGGGACGAAGTGAGAGAGGGGCATGGACATATATACACTACCAAATGTAAAATAGAAAGTCAGTGGGAAGCAGCCGCATAGCACAGGGAGATCAGCTCAGTGCGTTTTGACCACCTAGAGGGGTGGGATAAGGAGGGTGGGAGGGAGATGCAAGAGGGAGGGGATATGGGGATATATGTATATGTATGGCTGATTCACTTTGTTATAAAGCAGAAACTAACACACCATTGTAAAGCAATGATACTCCAATAAAGATGTTAAAAAAATGTATTGAAAAAGAATAGATACATGTAAAGTATCACTGAATCACTCTGCTGTACACCTGAAACTAACAGAAGATTGTTAATCAACTATACTACAATATAAAATAAAAACATTAAAAAAAAGAAGTCATTTTTTAAGTTTTATAATCCTAAGTATGTATGTAACTAGGTCATCAAGGTAAATGGACAAAAGCTTGGGATGCTAATTCTGTGCGTGTTCACCAATCTTGGGTTATAATTTATCTATTAGTTTGAGCTAAAGGAAGGACAGCACAATCATTTTTAACAATAATAGAAGAAAACCAAAGATATTTTTTTCACTCTGTCTCCTAAGCAAACAAGTGGTGTGACCTTGCTCCTTTCCCATTTCTATCTATTTGAGACCTCGCTGACTTTCTTTCTCCAGTGTATTTTACCATCTTCCATGTATTTCTAGGAGACAATGATACTGGAAATTACCTGCCAAAAAGAGGAAGCAGTTCGGATCAGACTTGTCAGGCCCAGGATGAGCACATGTAGGGCAACACTTTCAGTGCCCACCCCCATCATCTTAAAAATAAGCTCAGCCTGGGGGTCCTCACTTCAGACTAAACTTTTTTCCTCTTTGATGACCTATCAGTTAAAGTTTTACATGAGGAAAATTTTAGACGGCCATGACCGCAGCAGTAGGTCTGTGTTGAGCCCTTACAAGGAATGTGTCAGGAGTCATTTTAATACAACTCCTGAGGAAGTTAAGAGCTACAGTTTTTGCACCAGTTAAGAGCATAGTGGAAAAAGTGTGTTTTAAATAAACACAAGATTTATCACCATTAAATTTTCAAAGGTATACAAAGATGTGATTTGATGTGGGTTGGTATATTTTAATAACCACTTTCTCCAGTTTCCAACTGGCAAGTGATAGACAAAATACATAAAACGTATCTGAATTTTAATCTTCTGCAGTAAACTGCTGAGTAAATTCGTGATTGTGGCTTTATCTCTTTGCTTTCATTTTTCTGTCTCCCAGACTTAACATAGTTTGTGGAAGCTTCAAGATAGGTTAGAAACAAAAACAAAAACAAAAAACAAAAAACCTCCAGTAAAAACTCTAGTAAAATTTCTAAATAGTAAAGCGATGTCTCAAATGCATTGCCATTAATCCTCAAGACCTGTTGCTCCTTAATAATTGTCTCAGATATTAAGACAATCTGGGAAAAATTCAAAATGTTGCTTTTTTTTTTTTCTTTTTTGTGGTACGTGGGCCTCTCACTGCTGTGGCCTCTCCCGTTGTGGAGCACAGGCTCCGGATGTTCAGGCTCAGCGGCCATGGCTCACGGGCCCAGCCACTCCACGGCATGTGGGATCTTCCCGGACCAGGGCACGAACCCGTGTCCTCTGCATCAGCAGGCGTACTCTCAACCACTGCGCCACCAGGGAAGCCCCAAAATGCTTTTTTTAAAGGCATTATGACAATTATGAACATCAATAATTTTAAATATTTTTTGAGTTCACAAAACAAAGACATGTAGAATAATATAAGATCTGAATAAAGCTGAGCAAATTGTCCTGAGTTCATAGAAGCCACGGAATTCAATAGCATTGATGACAAAACAACCACCAATAGAAGTTGAGAACTGGCTTGGAGCCAAGCACCATGTCACGGCAACTCTGAAAAGGGAGCATTTCATTATTTTACAGATGAAGAGACTGGGTTAAGAGAGACAAAGTAACTTCTCCAAGGTCATTTGACTAGTAAATTTAGGAGAAAGAATTTCTCTTACTCATTCCAAGCCCATGTTATCTGTTCATTCATTCCATCCTCAAAAAAATGCATCTTCTCTATCTAAAAATTAATCAGTTTTGTTTCTTTGAAAAAGCATATAAATAAAACTTATGATCCAGGTTTCACCTCTAGTTATTCTTACTGATGTCTCTCGGTCCCTGAGAGTAAAAGCATGGTGCATCTTTGCTCTTTCCAATATATTGAGGATGCAGTACTGCCTCCTGTTCAAGCCAGTAGGCCCTGGGTTCAGATTGTCTGAAGTCAAATGTTGGTTTTACCACTTACTAGCTGTGTCATGTTGAGCAAATTACTTAACCTCTCTGTGCTTGAACTACTATATCTGTAAAAAGGGGGTCATAATAATTCTTACTCTATAGGATCATTATGCAGATTGGATGAGTTGAACTTACACATACACACACACACAGTAACTACTCAATAAATGTCAGTAAAATTATTATGGATATCAATAGCTGAACAAACAGGGAGACATGTTAACAAAGAAGATTCCCACCTCAAAGTTTTCATCTTATTCTTTACTTTCCAAGCATCATGCTTTCTTCCACAAATATACATCTTTTAGGTTTTTACTTTCTTGATGTATGATCCTGGTGATTTTTTCAAGTCAGTGTAAATAGTATTTTGGAATAGTTTTGACTATCATCAATTAGCTATGTGAGACAGGGAGTGTCAATTGCCCTTAAAGGCACCCAGGTATTATCTGCCTTATCATTCTAATCAGGGCACTTGATGGCACCCTAGCACCCCAATACAATTGTTTTTATCATAAGGTGAGCCTGATGTGTGGATCTGAGGGAAATTCACTCACCTGATCTTCCATTAGCACTGCTTCACAAACCAGAATATATGTTATTTTTAGTGAAATGATGACCCTGCTCCAAAATGCAGACACATTAAAGATGCCTAATTATGTACGATGGTCCTGTTTAGTTGCTAATGGGAGTAAGACACTATAGGAATTTCTTAAGCTAAACTACTAAATAACAGACGAATTTTTTGTACAGGTAACTTGTGATTTAAATATAAGCGATGATAAAAATTCAAACACACAATCATTTTAGGAAATTATTTTATGAAAGAACTAGAATTTCTCATACATCTGGCACATTCTCAGCTAAATTGACCTAATATATTTCCAGGAATATGTCAATTAAAAATGTGCCCTCTGGAGGTGAGGGAAAGAGTACAGATTCCAGGATAATTCATACTGGGGAAAAATCAGGATATTGGCTTCCAGCTTGCATAGCAGAGGTGGTTATAACTGAGAAAAATAAAACAGGGATTAGGCAGCCATTCAGTATAGTCAAGCTGCTACTGTCCTAGCACTAGACCAGGATGCCTCAAAAGTCAAATTTCATCAGTTTGTTACATCTATGGCCCCTATACTGTTATTAAAGAACCCTCCTCACATCTCTGTATTTTCTTTATAAATGTCAGTTGCCTTTCTAGACTTCAGTAAACATCACGTTTTTTTCTTTTTCTGATCCAGATTTTTGAAGATTATTTTATGTGCCTCTTCACTAAAAGTCTATCAGGATGACAAAGTGAGAGTTAAGAAGCAAAAACCAATCCAATTGCTTCATGCTTAGTACTAAGATGGGCATACTCTAGATTCTACAACAATTTGACAAAAGAAACTGGATTTGAAGTAGGTATTCATAAAGAAAAATCTCTCAAACACATACATCATTCTGATTTTAAGACTGCACTGGGAATTCCCTGGTGGTCCAGTGGTAAAGAATCCGCCTTCCAATGCAGGGGACGTGGGTTCAATCCCTGGTCAGGAATTAAGATCCCACATGCTGCGGGGCAATTAAGCCCGCATGCCACAACTACTGAGCTCATGCACCTCAATTAGAGAGCCTGTATGCCGCAAATTACAGAGCCCATGTGCCCTGAAACCTGTGCACCACAGCTAGAGAGAGAAAACTCCCATGTCACACCTAGAAAGAAGCCCGTGTGCTGCAAAGAAAGATCCCACATGCCACAACATGACGCGACACAGCCAAAAATAAATAAAATAATTAAATCTTTTAAAAAAAGACTGCTGTTCACCCTCTGGAGGACTAGGGCTTCTGTAGGCTTCTTTCTTTAACCTTACCATCTGTCATCAGGGTTTTAAAGAGAAGTGTCTTTGGTATCCTTATTTGTCTGCTTACTCGCTTAATGCATGTACATTTATTTTAGAGACAAGAATAAAAGTTAAATTTTATCTTTGTGCTATTTTGAAATAAAGCACCTGGCTGGCTGAAAAAGACTATGGTGCCATTTTGTTTTATAACTTAGAAGGTGCTGAACTCCATTATGAAGGAATTAAATACTCATGGGGTAGTTTGCTGGTGCTCTCTTTCTGGGAAATCATCATCCATAGCACTCTGCTTCATTTTCCACCAAAATCGCTTCTTCACCAAATGAAGTCAGGGGAACTCAAAAAGCCAGTGTTACAGAAACAAAGACTCCAAACTGCAGTGCGGACCGTAATCTCATTGTGTCAGAAACTCTGAGTTGGATCTGCTTGCTAAATTCCCTCTGCAATTTTGTCAGAGGGAATGCTGCTGTACATCTGCAGCTCTGTCTCTGTATCACGTATTTTGACCATTCAAACACTGTGTGTCCTGTTATTCTTTTCTTTCTTCCTTTTTTCCCTTCTTGTCTTTCTTTCCCTGTTCTCATTATTTTTTCTTTTCTTTCCTGTGTCTTTTCTTCTACTGACAGCTGTTTCCCCTGACTTCTTACATCTAAAATGGCTGGGCTGTGTAATTTCAGCCTACCTCATGGGGCTCCTGCAGAAATTGTCTTGTTTACTATCTCAAAGAAACACTGATTTGTCAATAGATCACACATAATGAAAGTGATGATGCTAGAAGCTTCCTCCATACACTGACCATCTTCCTTCCAAGGACGGAAGGCACCTGAGGAGGCAATTATTTTTCCCTATGATATTGAATAATATCATTTCTATTCACATCTCAACTACCTGCACTTTACTTGCAGAAACACCCTACTCCATTTTGAAATTTGGTTCATTCATGTGTTGGGGATGGAGTTAGCTTTTGTAAAGGGAACAGTTTGCATTTATGGGTCTTGCTGAAAGGGATGATCGTCTCCTTATTGCCGTCTCCTGTTAAAATGAGAGGCTTTTGAAAGCAAGCAGAGTTCTCCAGAACTCTGTGTTTTTAGGAAACAGATTTCTCATCATCTTGTGCTGAACAGAGCAATGCTCACCCTGCCTGACAAGGCTGAGTTGTGGCCACTTCTCCAGAGGAGAGAGAGCACTGTTTTCACTGTAACAAGATAAGGCAGCCAAGCTGTATCTCTTAAAACACGCTTTATATATTTTTTTGCCGTTGCCCTCTCGCCTCTGGTTGCCTCCCCCTGGTCTGCCCTGGATGTCCTCCTGAGAAACACACACACTTCGTGACTGCACTCCTTTTTGTGAATTAGAGCTTCCCTAATGCCTCAGCCAAGGGAGAGCCAGTGAGGGGCCACAGAAGCAGCAAGGCCATTTCCTGCACTGCTTAGTCTGTGAGGTGACCTGATGGGAGAGGCATTTCATTCCATTCCAACCAATGCCATCTTCCAGGAAGTGAGACACTCTGTTAATATTACTGAAGGCAAATATTTTATTTTCTTAACATAATCCTGCAATTTTTTGATACAGTAATTTTATTTTTACCATTTGAGCCTTCACTGAAACCATTCACTGCAGTCAGAATATTAAATACAGTGCAGCAGATGTATATTTGTACCCTTAAATTTTTAATTGATCAAAGGCTTTATATTTATCAGTCTTTCTCCTCAACTAGCATCATTTTAGTCCTTAAAAATTGAGGAAGTCTCCTTAATTATTATTTTTTATGGTTAAGCAAGGTAGGTTGATAAGAAATTTTTAAGTAGACAAAGGATCTAATAAAATGTAATATTTGTGTTAAAACATAATCAGGGTTGGGGTGAGAAACCCAAAGGGACTGTTTTCTACATTTATCTCTATTTCTTTAACAGAAGAGGTAAGGAGCAAGGAATTTACAAACAATTTTTTATCTTTTTCCCGAATTCACATTTCCCTTGATTATTTTTTAATGTAGCAGTTTGCACATTCATCACAAGAATAGATAAGTTGCTATCTAGTTTTAATTTCAGATATCCAAAAGTGTGTAGCAAGCTAAGCTGTTTGTTTCCAATTCTGCCAGGAGAGGATGCAATTCTTTTAGAGGGTTGTGGATGAAAATAAGTCACATTCAAAGGAACAGCCAATCCTAAAACTTGGCATTTTCCAGCTCTGCAGTAAAACCCTCTTACCACTTCCTCAAAGGGTTAATGGTGCCACTATACGGGGGACAATTCATTCTCCTGCTAAACGCAATGACAAATAACCATTATTCTTTCCAACTGCACTGATAATCGGGACAGCTTAAACATTTTCACCAGTATAAGTGAAACCATTAATCCTCTTGGATTTCATGATAAGTGGTGACTGGGAAATAATGACTGTGTCATTGAAGGCAAGAAAAAATGTTAACAATTAAAACGAGTTAGCCATTATCTTACCAGGTACTGAATCGCTTTCACATTTCATTAGCAATATTGTAAATGATATGTACCTTATTAAAAAGCTCTTATTATCCAAGAAACCTAATTAGTCAAAAATTCTCAGTCACCACTATCATTTTCTCATGATACAAATGCTACCATGGGTATTGCAATGTGGGGAATGTTTCTGTTTATCCATAAAAGATCCACAATATGTAATGGTTTCCCCAGAAATATCGTAGAGCACAGATATAACTCATTTTTTTAGACTATAATGATGGTTTATTTTAAGTGACCCACTCGGCTATTACTGGACAAAATCCAAAATCTCTTTCTTAGCTATTTAAGCCAAACATTAAGCTTTTTGCCAAAAAAATATAAAAATTTAAGAAAATAACAATTACAATTTTATATGTTGCTTTGAACTTGTTTTTCCCTCTCCACATGTTCAACCCTTAAGCATCTCATCAATGAAACTGATGAACTGACCCTGAGAATTGCTAAACTGACATACCTGAAAGGAGGATCCCTACATTTCTCAAAAGAAATAACCAAGATCAAGTTTAAATCCAATAGCTTTATTCTCTAGACCTACAAAATCATGAAAGCAATACAACATTTCTGTGGGAAAGAGTATGAATACAGAAAGAGGTATCTGGATATTATTTACATGTGTACTAGAATGAATTAAGCATTCTCAGGCAGGATAATTCTACATTCAAACATGATTATATGTTTTTTCTTTGAAAGTCAAATTAGAAAGGGGGGATGTACGCAATGTATGATACATATGATATATCATGCAGCACATTAACATATCTAATACTAATTGAAATGATTCATGTCAAGCACTTAGAATCCCTGACATTTATAAGTGTTCAATAAACGGTAGCTATTTTATAATCATCAATATATCAGATTACTTCAGGAATATCAAATGGAATACTTCTGCATGTATCTATCTGAATACATAACAGATGTAAATTGACTCTCCTACAGAATATGTGTCATGATAGAAATGATAGAAATCAGAGGCCTTCTTTCTGGAGTCAAATTCTGCAATTGTGTGTATCACCTATCACTCTATGGCATTTTAAAATCTTGATTTCTTTCCTCTTTCAGTTTAAATTGCTTATTTAGTACTTACTTTGTGCCCAGCTCTGTATTTGGCACAAGAGGAAGGGGAGAATAAAATAAAACCTCGTATGTGGCCCTTACCCCCAACATAGCTTTTATTTATTTCATGAAATTTCCCCTAGGAGTCTTGTGTTTAAAAGTCTATAAAATTTTGTGCAGATATTTAAAAAAATTCTATAGTTTTAAAGATTCTGTATAAAATAGCTAGAACCATTGAAAGAAATGGGAAGGTGAATGCAGGATGAAGGTGGGTGGAAGGAAGGAAAGAAGAAATTCAAGAAAGAGGAAGAAAGGCAAAAGGGAGCGAGGAGAGAAAGAAAGAAGGAAAGTGTTTATGCTGAGTGTTTGTGTATTATGCCATCTAGATGGGTCCTTAAAATCTGTGAAGACAGCATTATTACCTCCATTTTACAGATGAAAGTAAATTCCTATGATGTTCTTTTTACATCTGAGATGTGTTTTAAAATTAGTCAATTACTTGACTTTATTATATCAGTCCCAGTTAAGGTGATGCTAAGGTGATGTCAAAGACTAAGTTCAAATTCAACAGAGGGCCTCCAATGAACCTACAAAAGCCTGTTGTGATTCTTTTGAAGCCCAGGAGTTGAGAATGGATCTGACCACCTGTTGCAATAATGGTGAACATTGTTCACATTCGCTCTTGAGGAAAGGGTTCTAGATCATCTGTCTCTAATCACCTTGAGACAAGTTCCCTTGTCTCCTTGATTCTCTAGGCTACTGCTTTCTTTCTACCAGCACAAGAACTTTCACTGCTTCCCTGTTAATTGTTACCTGCACACTCAATGCCTAAAGCCAGCTTAGAAAGACAATAATTTTAAAAAATATATATCAAAGCAAAAAAATGTATAACCTGGAATATCAAATAACAGAGTGTGAGTGAAAATAATTCTATCAAGAACTCTTTTTTTTTTTTTTTTTTTTTTTGCTGTACGTGGGCCTCTCACTGTTGTGGCCTCTCCCATTATGGAGCACAGGCTCCGGACGTGCAGGATCAGCGGCCATGGCTCACGGGCCCAGCTGCTCCGCGGCATGTGGGATCCTCCCGGACCAGGGCATGAACCCGTGTCCCTTGCATCGGCAGGCGGACTCTCAACCACTGCGCCACCAGGGAAGCCCATATCAAGAACTCTTGACTTAGGAAATCTACAAAAGTTGAAGATGCACTTTGGGGCTTCCTAGTGCTCCAAAGTGGAGCAAGCATGGAACAAATGCCATCTAGACCTTCTGATCAGATTTTCTCTCCTCTGCTGCTTCCAGGATGTAGAATGTCCCAGGTGACTCCTCTCTCCCTTCTCCAGAGAATCAGCTGACCATTTGGCAAATTCCAAAGTGTTCAATCCTTTGATGATAAAAGTAAATATAATGGAAAAATGTTTCCACTCACTTGCTTATCCTTCCTTTCTCTCCTTTTAAAATTTAGATTATGCCAGTGATGGGTCTTCCAGGAGTGAAACGACTACTGTAAATGAAGTCAATATCACGTATGTTTCATAAAACCAAACTGGTCTCACTGCCCCGGCTCCTCTGTCATAGAAATGGGGTGGGAAAAGGAGTCTGTATGGCTTGAATTGTGTCTCTTAAAATTCATATGTTATTGACCTAATGCCCAATATGACTCTATTTTGAGAAAGGACCTTTAAAGATGTAATTAAGGTTAAATGAGGCCATAAGGGTGAGACTCTAACCCAACATGACTGGTGTTCTTAAAAGAGGAAGAGACATCAGAGACCCCACACACAGAGGAAAAAACATGTGAGAACACAGGGAGAAGGGCACCATCTGCAAGCCAAAGAGGGAGGCCTCAGGATAAACCATGTCGTATGGCACCTTAATTTTGGACTCTCAGCCTCCAGAAATGGGAGAAAATAAATTTCTGTTGCTTAAGTCACCCAGTCTATGGTATTTTGTTATGGCAGCTCTATCAGACTAACCCAGGGCCTCTTGCATAAGAGGAAAGAAGATGCAATGGTGACGGTGATGCTCAAAAGAAGCAGTGATGGGAGGAAGAGGCTGTGTTTCCCAAACTGCGTTCCTCAGACACTCTTTTCCCAGGATGTTAACAAGGATACAGGAAAAGTGACATCAAAAGAGTTTGACGTACAGTGAGTTGTACATAGTTCATCAGATTTCTTTACTATAGACATTTCCCAGAGTTTTAAATAGGCTAACATGCACGGGTGCCCCCAGGATGAGGAGATCATGAACAGAGTTTCCCAGAGTGTAAGGCAAGTAAGGACTGATTTTCCTTGTAATATATTTGCATACCTTTAGTGTGCAGGTGGGAAGGAATGAGAGAGAAAGCAACAGCAATTGGTGGATTTGGAGAGAGTCACTTTGATTTTCTCTCCCATGCTTGCCTTCACCATCATGAAGACCTGATCTGGGAACATCTCTAAGAAGTAAGACCAAGGCAATGAAGGGGATGTGGGTAATGTCCCAAGCAATTATTCAGAGAGGGAACTGAAGGTAGGGGTTGAGAATCTGGCTTTGGAATCAGCCATGGCCTTGACTGACTGCATCATGTTTTCTATGCAATCATTCAATTCTGTGTCATCAAGCAAGGGACTGAGCCTTGACTTCTTATTTTAAAAATGCAGATATTGGGCTTCCTTGGTGGTGCAGTGGTTGAGAGTCCACCTGCTGATGCAGGGGACACGAGTTCATGCCCCGGTCCAGGAAGATCCCACATGCCGTGGAGCGGCTGGGCCTGTGAGCCATGGCCACTGAGCCTGCGCGTCCGGAGCCTGTGTTCCACAATAGGAGAGGTCAGAACAGTGAGAGGCCCGCATACACACACACACACACACACACACACACACACACACAAATGCAGATATCAATACCTTAGACAATTAACGTGCTCAAACCTTCCACCTGCTGTTTTGTCTTCCTGGAACTGCTATACCTCCATAACCTTCCACCTGCTGTTGGAACTGCCTCCTCCATGTGCCCTCTTAATCTGACACCTTTCTACTCTGCCTCCATGTCTTCACTCAAGCATCACCTCTTCTCTGAGGTATTGCAAGTCCAGGTAAGGTCTGACATGGGTTCTCCCACTCTCTTCTTCATCAGGTGCCCTCCCTGAGCATGTCTTCTTGTAGCCTAATTTCCATCCTGTCTCTCCAATGCTGGACACACACAAGACAACATGGAAACATGAAGAATGCCTCGTGTTCCATGTCCTTGGGGTACTCTGGGCACATAACAGACATCTGCTGAGCAGAGAGAATAAAGTGATTTTTCTTTTTAAACCTCCAACTGGATTGTGTGATTTTTCTGATATATCCTTGTATCTGTTAAAAAAACAAACAAACAAACAAAATAAACAAAAAAACCCTCCCTAAAGCTATGCATGTTGAATGAGAGCTAGTTAGATATTTGATAAAAGTCTTCATTGAAAAGAATGCATTATCTAAAATCAGACCTGTGTTGGCTTCAGGTGGCCATTTGTACAACATGTGGCAACATTACCCTGTCATATGTAATGCAACTTAGTTCTGACCTTACCGTGCTCACACTACACCCTCCTATTGTCTGAAAGCCTGAGATGGGGTGCTGCCACAGATAAAAACAGAGTGTAACAAGGCCTTTAAAGGAAACAGGCTTGTCAGTGTTAATAGCAATCAACTATTCCCTCATATCCACATTCCCCATGGAACCATTTTCCCTTAGATCCATCTTATAATTTAAGGCATCTGAGATCATGCAGAAGCCCAGACATAAATCCTACTAATGGCTTCATCCCTAGAGAATCCCTCCAGTGGTCCACTGAGAATATTTCCTCCTTTCTTCTCACAAGAAGCCCTGAAGTGACCCTTTTCTGTAGCGATAACTTTCAAGCTCACATGGCCCCTGGGGGCCCCACAAGTTGCCTCCCCTATTTCCCACAGCCTCAGTCACCCTGAAGACAAAGAGTTGGTCTGATAAGACCACATGGTGGTCATGGTCAAACTGTCTGTGGGCAGAACCACTCCTGAGAAGGGTCCCATATTTCAAATCATCACAGATCTCTATTGATCCTTTTAAATTTATTTTCAGAAGAAATGTTCAGTTTTACTTTTTAAAACTTTGATCACAAAAACTTTCAGGAAATTCATAATTCCCTATATCAGTATATTGATTTAGAAATAACACAGCACTTCTAAATCTGGGCCTCATGTAACACTCATGACTATATATGAGGATGGATTCCACTGATGAGGAATTCAAGGTTCAGAAAGATTAAGGTATTTGTTAAAGTCACATGGCTGGAAAGGGGTAAAACTTTAATGCAAACATAGCATTTTATTTTATTTTTACTTTTTTTTTGCGGTACACGGGCCTCTCACTGTTGTGGCCTCTCCTGTTGCAGAGCACAGGCTCCGGACATGCAGGCCCAGCAGCCATGGCTCACGGGCCCAGCCACTCCGCGGCATGTGGGATCTTCCTAGACCGGGGCACGAACCCATGTCCCCTGCATCGGCAGGTGGACTCTCAACCACTGCACCACCAGGGAAGCCCCCAAACATAGCATTTTTTATTCTGATTCTGGTTTTATTATTACTGAACACTTTTTTTTTTCCTACTTTTCAGATGCTGTTCAAGGGCAAAACTGGAAATGAATATTGGAGGAGACTCCTGTTGAAGGATGTTTCCACTGAATCATTTGCTTTGGAAATATCTGCCGTCATTTTTTAACAGGGCTGTGAAGTGAAATAAAGATTATAATTTCTCTTTTTGCTTATCTGTTAACTCACTTACCAGAACTATCTATTAGTCTGGGCAGTGGAAATCTTCAGACTCTGGCACGTAAGTAGGCATCGACTATAATATCTTCCTGCCAAGTCTGTGTCAGTGTCAGGGCCTGAGCCCAAATGAGAAGTTACGGTATGATCGCAAATGTATGTAACATTGCTGTGTAGCCAGTGATATGCTTGGGGAGCAGTCAACAAAATAGATGTGAACTGATCAACTCATATACAGAAAAGACTTCACTCTAAAGAAACTTACTTAACCTACATGCATCTGAGAATGCAGCCTGAGAGTCAAAGTGTGCCATGCTGGTGCAGAAATGTCAAAAGGAAAGATTCCCTGGGCTTTTCCTACCTCACCCCTTGCCAGGTCTGAATTATATTCAATTCAATTTGCTCTGGCCTTTCTTATTTTTCAAGAGCAAGTAATACATACATGTAATTCTTTCCTAGAGGGTAGACTGCTCAAAGAACAAGCAGTCATTCATGCAAAAGCAACCCCCATGAAAGCAAACATTTCAGGAAAAGACACGTAACCAGAGGCCCAGTGCTGTGGATTGTAAACCAACGTGTTGCTTCATGACAGGTCAAATAGAGTGAGAGTCAGATTCTGGCTCTCCCTTGGAGTCCCCAGTTTATCAGAGCCTGCTTCAGGTCGTTACTCCTGAGGTGAGTGTCTTGTAACTAAGGAGATGCTACGGGCAAGTGGGCCCTGTCGTGTTCCATCTACTCTCCGGGCCTCAGCCTGTGTCTGCAGGTGTTTCTCTGTATTGAATCTCCCTGGGGAATCCTTGGCTTCACAGCAAAAGCCGGCTGAAGTGAAAGTGATTTGATTTGGATCCTATTACAGGCACTTTACCTCTTCTATTTCCGTGATAATAGCAGATTGGAGTCGATTATTGTACTGGGAGGGGAGTTAATGTGATGTTGAGAAACACTGGGAAAACTGGCAAGGGGAGAGGGGGATAGATAAAAACTTTAGTGCAGATTGAAATCTGCAGCCTAGGCCGGTGTGGCAACTGCAAGCTGTGTGGTGTTTTGCAGAGGGTTGGGGTCATTTCCCTTGTTGGTGCTGGTTAAAAGACAACGAGCTCTTTGGCTACTCAGCTTAATGGAATGCGCCCTCCTAATCTTTTGCCCCTTCCTCGGCAGCTTTCCCCTGGCCATGCTGCCCATTGGCACAGGGGCTGCAGGAACCTCAGCCCTGGTGGCCTCCAGTTCTTTTCCCAGGAGGGCAGGAGGTGCCAGCCTTAAGCAACTCACCTCTGATGGTCACACAAGTCACAAATAAATCTAGGCTTATATTACAAGTACTGCTTTGTGTTTGTTCCCAAAAGAGAGTGACAAATCTCCAAATACTCCTGCTTGGTAACCAGGCTGCATCTGCAGGGATGCCTATCAACCCTCCCTCCCTGTGGTCCGAAAACCCAACGTTCAGCATCAGGAGGAAGCAACTGTGGGTTAGAAAAATATTATGCAGCAGATCAGTCATCCCTAATAGAATGAAAGAACAATGCTGGACCAGCTGAAAAGTGAATTTGTCAAACAGTAAGTAAATATCCCAGTGTGATTTATCCCTTGCATTATGATACCTATCTCTATTTATCCCTTGCATTACAATGATATATCACCATCATCACAATGATCTTATATTGAACATGGTCAAATATATTGTCTTAGACTTGATTTTCACTCCTGAAAAGTGCCCACTTGTAATCTTGCTTTCTGAATGTGCCATCAGAAATGTGCCATAAGATGCATTGTGCATTTGAGATTAGATTGCCATGTCTCTGCAGTTCTATAAAAGGGATATGGCAAATGTTATTTCAAAGGGTAATAGAATAAGGTGGTCAAAGAGAATCTTTTTCACTTTTACTTTTTTTCTTATTTAACTTTGAAGTATGATATACACACAGAAGAGCCCATATTTCACATGTTTATAAACTAACCATACCCAGATCAAGAAAGAGAAGTAGGCAAGCATTCCAGAATCCACCCTCCCACTCCTTGCCTCCACCACCAAAGTCAGTCTCTGTCTTAACGTCAAACAGCACAGGTTAGTTTCGTCTGTTTTTGAATGGAATCATACAACATGCATTCATTTTGTGTGTGGCTTCCTGCACACACTTGTTTATAACATTCATACATGTTGTTTCATATAATTGTGGGTTGTTCATTCCCACTGCTTACAGTGTCCATTATGTGAATATGTCACAATTTATTTATCCATTCTAATGTTTTGGGCATTTGGGTAGTGTCCAACGTCTGGCTACAGTAAATAGTGCTGTCTTTGGGCAAACTTATATAAACATTCATTTAAAAAAATTTTATTAGAGTATAGTTGATTTACAATGTTGCATTAGTTTCTGCTATACAGCAAATTATATCAGTTATACATATACATATAGCCACTCTTTTTTTATATTCTTTTCCCATATAGGTCATTACAGAATATTGAGAAGAGTTCCCTGTTCTATATGGTAGGTCCTTATTAGTTATCTATTTTATATTTAGTCGTGTGTATTTGTCAATCCCAGTCTCCCAATGTATCCCTCCCCCCAACCCACACTTTCCCCCCATAACCATAAGCTTGTTTTCTACATCTGTGACTAAAATTCTCTTTTGTAAGTAAGTTCCCTTGTACCATTTTTTTAGATTCCACATATAGCCAGAACATGGAAGCAACCTAAATGTCCATCGACAGAGGAATGAATAAAGAAGTTGTGATACATATATACAATGGAATATTACTCAGCCACAAAAAAGAATGAAATAATGCCATTTGCATCAACATGGATGAACCTAGAAACTGTCATACTGAGTGAAGTAAGTCAGAGAAAGACAAATATCATACGATATCACTAATATAAGCATTCTTATTGGACATATTCTTAGCAGGTAATTGCTCTTTCACACAAGGTAGGCATATGTACAGCTTTAATAGCTACTGCTAAACAGTTTTCCAAAGTCGTTGTACCAGTTTAACTTTCACCAGCAGTGTCCGGTAGATAGCCTTGGTTATTCCATATCATCACCAATATTTAGTATTTTCTGCCTTTGTAACTTTTGCTATTTATTCTTGGTGTGTAGGGTATCTTGTGTGGAATTAATTCCTATTTCCCGTGATGACTAAAAACTTATGTAAATTTTTGAAATGTTTACTAGCTATTTGGATATCCTCTTTTGTTAAACATATATTCAACTACTTTATCAATCTTTCATATTGAATTGCCTCTCATTTATTTGTATGAGTTCTGTATGTATTCTGGATATGAGTTTTTTTTGTGAAATATGTATATTACAAATATATTCCTCCACAATTTGGGGTTCATTTTCTTCACTTAGTAGTGGTCTTTAATTAATAGACACTCTTGATTTTAATATAATACAATATATCATGCTTTTCCTTATGGTTACACTTTGTATTCTGTTTAAGAAAGCTTTGCTTATTCCAAAAGATTATATTTCTACACAAATTATCTTGTAGTAATAAATAGGGTGAGCTTTTCTTTTTCTCCCCTAGTTTTGGCTGTTGACTATAGCACAAACCAGTTTTATTAAGCAAGCAAGAAATCTCACACAGATTTCCCACATAGTAACATGTACCCATTTTACTGATCTTGAAAGGGAATATACCATAGAACATGTCAACAATTTTTAGCAGACTGAAAAAAGACAGAGTGAGAAAAGGGACTTTTGACTTTAATCCTGCACCAGCTTCACTACAAATTACATACTTAAGTTTTCAGGCATATATACCTTAGATAAACTTCAAATCTCCCACTTCTAACAGGAGAATAATAATTGCAATTACCTCATTGAACCATTGTAGGAATTAATTGAGAAAATGCATAGCACTTTGCAGAGCATCTGGTTTAAGTAAACTCAATAACTTTGGGTTTTATTATTAACATTGAAAATAATATATGTAACTACTGCTTTATAATTTGCAAAGTAAAAACTAATTTAATTGGAAACTCAGATAGTCCTGTGAAGTGGGCAGCTATTTTATTTTGTCTCTGGCATTTCATGAAATATATTAAACTAAAGTTTATTGAGCTCCTACAAAGTGTCAGTCACTGTACTAACACTTGGAATCCATCAGACAAAAGATAGACAGCAGTCCGTGTTTGCATGGAATTTTTATTCTAGTGAAGAGAGACAGAATTAATCAAGTAAATAAGAAAAGTATTGTGTGTTAGGTGTTAGGAGGTAAGTGCTCTCAAGAAAAAATAAAGCAGAAAATGAAGATACAGAATGATGAAGGAGGGATTGCAATTTAATAAAATAGAGAGGGACATTTCCATGAGGCTTAAGGAGGAACAGGAATAAGCAAGAGTGAAGGAGTAGATAGAAGGAAAGAAGGAAGGAAGGAAGGAAGGGTGGGAGGAGTGGATAAGATCCAAGAGGTCAAAGGGAGTAGATTAGGTATGCATGGGGGAGTGGGGGTCTAAGTATGGAGTTCTGGTTTATACTTTGAGGAGAACATTGGAGGGGAGGAATGTTTTGGAAATATAACTCTGGCAGTTGTGTTGAGAAATGACAGTAGAATCGAGTGTCAACATGGAGAGACCAATCAGCAGGCAACTGTAATAGCCTAGGTGAGAGTTGATGAGGGTGGCATTGGAGGGGGTAAGACATAGTCAGACACTAGATAAATCTTGAAGAGACCAACAACAGTATTTCCTGGGGTACTGGAGGTGGGATGTGAGAGAAGAAGGATACTCATAGATAACTGCAAGAATGTGAGCCTGAGTACCGAAAGCATAGAACTTCTGAGATAGGGTGACTGTGGAAAAATGGATTCAAGAGAAAAGATCCAGAGACCAGCCTTTTGATATTGCTGCTACACTGTGCTCCCTGAGATTGAGTCTTAATTCCCTAACATCAGTCTCTAAAGGTTTTCTTCTACTTTCTGATTAATATTCTTTGTCTCCAAATCCAAAACTAGCATTGTCTCTATTACATAAAAGCCACACACCAAATACAAGATGACCATTTCTCTTGAACCTGCCAGAATTGATGAATTCCTCTGCTTATTCACTTGTAAATGTGAGAATGTAGGAAATGCCATGTGGCCTGTATAAAGAATGGAAGATTAGTGAGGTGACAATTTATTTAAAAAAATACTAATAATTGTGATATGGACTATTGGATAAAACACTCCCAAAATGATAAAATCCAAGTTGATCATAATGTTTCTTAATTGTTACAGCTTGCTCCCATCTACCTATAGAGAGAAATGTAAATGACAGGATGTTCCATTTATTTAAAATACTATGAATCAGTATTTTTAGAGCGAATGGCTTTGTCTCCTTCAGTAGGTGCATAATCTAGTTGCTGTCTTATTTCCTAATTCAATAATTTCTTTGAAAATGTGTCAGTGTGATACAAAGATGTTGTTCGTTTATAATCAGCTTTCAAATCTTTTCCATAACTAGGATTGAATAAAGAACAATGCATTACCATGCAACGTGTGCATATGTACGTGTCCCTGAGTGTGGTATTGCTCTATGTGACTATCTTTGCTGGGTGGGATATACTTGAATGTGGAGAGTGTGACAGAGGCTGTCTAGATGCTCACTAATTATCATTCCTTCCTGATCCTCCTACAGGACATGAGACGACTTCATTTTCCAGCCTCCATTGCAGTAGTCTTGGGTCATACAGCTGGATCCTGCCCAGTGGATTTGGAAAGAACTAATGTGTACTTCTTACTTCCAGTCAAGTCATTATTGTAATATAGACTGAACTGTTATTTTTGAGCCAGACCTAGTGAATAGATTATTGGATATGCCACTCCCCATCTTTAAGGAGACCCAACTCCCATATAGACAGTCACACTTCATAACTATAGACAAAAAACATTGTCCAGGGCTACAGCTGCCAGCTGTATAAAGAGCTATAGGACCCTTAGAGAAATATGAATTATTTTCCTTTGTCATTAAAGAATTGGAGAAGTAAAGAAAATTTACAGAAATGAATGATAACTGGGTAAGAAGCTAGCAGGTGGAAATGGAGAGGAAGGGCATTGAAGGCAGAGAAATGGGTGACAAGTAAGTAAGGTATCAACTGACTTGATAAAGTTGGAGCTGTGTGCAGGAGTGCCTGGCTTTAGGTGGTGGATATAATCATGAAGCATGTCTTTGTTTCTGCTGTGATGCTGTAGCTTCCAATAAGATCCCTAGAAGAGGGAACAATGGCCAAAAAGAGAAAAGGAGTCAGTGAAGGGACAGGGATAGAGCCCAGAATTACTCAAGGCCAATTCATCATTAGGAGACGATTAAAAGGACAAGTTGGCAAATGCCTATATAGGGCTCGGCTACAAGCCTGGGATAATGAATGGCTGAGGATGACTCCATGGGACTTCTTAAAATTAATTCAGCTGTCAAAGAAGAGGCAGGATGATGTAAGCTGTAGGAATGAGGTAATTTATGAGATTTCAGAGAGTTTTTAGCTCGATTTTTCAGTAATATCTTTAAAGAAGGTCAAAGACAAAAACTCTATACATGTAATTTTTAAAATTAAATGGTTTCTTAAAAAAGCAGACAGGCATGGTTGTTATAAATCAGCTGAGCAGCATATTGGCATGATGTGGGGTGTTGTTCAGGGCATATAAATAAATTTACTGAAACTCATGCTTAAATTTTGACTGGGTTCTATAGCATGTGATTGTGTTACAGTTAAACACTGCTCAGCAGGAGCCTTTTTAAACTTCTATCACTGACTTTGTTTTTTCCCATTTTACAGAGTAGCCGTGCATCTTCAATGCATAAGACACCGTGACCACTTTATGAACATCACTTTCTAACATGGATAAAAGAGAAGGATTGGCCAAGTTAATATATCTTTAAGCATTCGGTAAAATAAATACTATAAGCAGCAAAGTCAAAAGGCATATGACAAATCCAGGAAAATATTTTTAATATGAGTGGTTACTTCTTGGAATCAGGGATGGAGATGAAGAGAGAAAGAGACTTTAAAAAAAAAATGCATCTCCAGGGAGATCAGCTCGGTGCTTTTGACCGCCTGGAGGGGTGGGATGGGGAGGGTGGGAGGGAGGGAGATGCATGAGGGAAGGGATGTGGGAACAGATGTATATGTATGACTGATTCACTTTGTTATAAAGCAGAAACTAATAAAAAAAATGCATCTCTCTGTATTGTTTCAATTTTCAATATAAACTTGTTTTACTCTTCTAATAAAAAATATTAATAGGTAGTTTGAAAAAATTGTAAATAATTATGTAAAAAATGCATCATGGGATTTCCAAGAGACACAGTGCTTTTGGCTTTGAGAACCAGAAACACTTTTATGGAATAGACAGGGTTCAGTCTGTGTTTTGCAGAATGGGTAAAGTTAGATAGTCAAGTATATGACAAATAAAAGTGTCTGAAGAAAATGGAAACTTCAGGACAAGCAAGGCTCCTGAGATGGATAGATGTATGGCATTTAGAAGAAATCGGTTGTGAGTGATAGAAGTAGCTCAAGCGGGGCTGCAGGAGCCTGTTATAGAGTCCAAACTGTGCAGGTCCTGACTACGAGAGGGCATCAGTCAGGAGACAATTTTAGTTGTCCAAGTGAAAGCTAAAAATGATGTGGACAGGGTGTAATAGTAGGTATGTTTCAAAGGGCTCAGGATGTATATTCGTTGGCAGACTGGATATGGACTGTAAAGAGTGAGAGGAGTCAAGAATGACTCCAAATTATTTTGGACAAAACAACTGGATAAAAGTTTATTTATTTATTGAGAAGAGGGTCACTAAGGGTGAAGCATATTACCTGAGGGAAACCAAAGTGTCAATACTGGAACCTTAAGTTTGACATGACTATTGGACAACCGAGTGAAGACGCTGAATCTGGATTTAGACGGGAATTCAAAAAGTTCAGAACCAGGAGGAAGAATTTGAAAATCATCAGCTTATATATGTTATTGAAGACTTGGGAATAGACAAGTTCATCTAGGGTGAGAGAATCTGGTCAGTGAGGTTCTGTGGCCATATGAAGTACTAGAACTTACAGACCCTTATTGAGGTCCAGGTGGCCGCAGAGGAGAAAAATTTTGAGAAGAGTATTTTTAGAAAGAAAAAAATATGCCCTAAACCAGTAACAATTAAAATGCCATAAACCAGTGACAATTAAAATAGTTTAGTGACATGTACGGCAATGATGAGGAAACCAAGTGTCTGAAGAATTAAATAACTTTACCAGTCTCACAACAAAGTCTCACACCAGATCTTGATGACTCCAAATCTTAAACACTCTTCAGTAATGGCAAGTTTTACCAAGGGATATGGGCAATTTCAAATTCTTTATCTTTCTTTATGGCATATATGAGAATAAATATGAAAGAAAAAGAGTATAATAAAATAAGTCAACCAAAATTAGTTGCATATACAAGAATCAGCCCCAGATGGACTTAACGTGTAAATGCCAAAAACAGAGAATTCTAATTTCAGCTTGGACATGTAGAGAGCTAAAAAACAGAAATGCTTATCCTTGCAACAGGAAAAAGCTCATAGGGAGCAAATTAAAAACTTTTCAAGAATCTATCCAATAACTGAGGTCACCTCAACAGTTAATAAATGACCTTTCCAAAACCTGAAAAAATAAAGGAGATGCAGGTGCCAAGCATAGCAAAACAGCTCTTTAAGTAAAGCACAGAGAGAGAAAAAAAAAAAAAAGGACTGAAAGATTCTAAGGAGGATTTTGATGAAGCGAGGGATTATTAAATAGTGTTCAGCTATCCCCCCACATTACTTAATATAGCAAGGGAAAAATAGTAACTATATAATATGTAATGCAGAAATCAGATGACACATTGTCTGGGTGATATTATCTGGATATTATGTGTGTCCAGATGAACATATCTCTTATGTAAAACTCTGAACTGAAATGCATAACCTGAATCTGACCATGAGGAAACATCATACAAACCATAAATGGAACGCTTCTATTCTACAAAAATACCAATGTCATATTAGACAAGGAAAAATCACAGCATAAAACTTCCACTAATTTTATTAAGTATATGTTTGTCCCCCTGTATAGATAAAATAAAGTTAAATTTAATTCATTTAGTGCTCACATTAGAGGAAATAATTTAGATTTGTAAAGTCTGAATTCTTAAAGTTTTATTGTATGAAAAATTTCATGATATTACATTCTGACATAATCAAACCAACTTAAATGTACTAAAAGAAAAAATTTAAATCAAGATCTTCTTATCTAGCTGAATCCTTTTAGTTCCATCTTGTGTGTTGTTCAGGCAACAATAGTATATTTTTTTCACCATTATCTTGTTTATTTTATTTTATTAATAGTTTCTGCTTTATAACAAAGTGAATCAGTCATACATATACATCTGTTCCCAAATCCTTTCCCTCTTGCATCTCACTCCCTCCCACCCTCCCTATCCCACCCCTCCAGGTGGTCACAAAGCACCAAGCTGATCTCCCTGTGCTATGCGGCTGCTTCCCACTATCAATCTACCTTAGGTTTGGTACTGTATATATGTCCATGCCTCTCTTTCGCTTTGTCACAGCTTACCCTTCCCCCTCCCCATATCCTCAAGTCCATTCTCAAGTAGGTCTGTGTCTTTATTCCTGTTTTACCCCTAGGTTCTTCATGACATTTTTTTTCTTAAATTCCATATATATGTGTTAGCATACGGTATTTGTCTTTCTCTTTCTGACTTACTTCACTCTGTATGACAGACTCTAGGTCTATCCACCTCATTACAAATAGCTCAATTTCATTTCTTTTTATGACTGAGTAATATTCCATTGTATATATGTGCCACATCTTCTTTATCCATTCATCCGATGATGGACACTTAGGTTGTTTCCATCTCCGGGCTACTGTGAATAGAGCTGCAATGAACACTTTGGTACATGTCTCTATTTGAATTATGGTTTTCTCAGGGTATAAGCCCAGTAGTGGGATTGCTGGGTCATATGGTAGTTCTATTTGTAGTTTTTTAAGGAACCTCCATACTGTTCTCCATAGTGGCTGTACCAATTCACATTCCCACCAGCAGTGCAAGAGTGTTCCCTTTTCTCCAAACCCTCTCCAGCATTTATTGTTTCTAGATTTTTTGATGATGGCCATTCTGACTGGTGTGAGATGATATCTCATTGTAGTTTTGATTTGCATTTCTCTAATGATTAATGATATTGAGCATTCTTTCATGTGTTTATTGGTAGTCTGTATATCTTCTTTGGAGAAATGTCTATTTAAGACTTCTGCCCATTTTTGGATTGGGTTTTTTGTTTCTTGCTATTGAGCTGCATGAACTGCTTATAAATTTTAGAGATTAATCCTTTGTCAGTTGCTTCATTTGCAAATATTTTCTCCCATTCTCAGGGTTGTCTTTTGGTCTTGTTTTTGGTTTCCTTTGTTGTGCAAAAGCTTTGAAGTTTCATTAGGTCCCATTTATTTATCTTTGTTTTTATTTCCATTTCTCTAGGAGGTGGGTCCAAAAGGATCTTGCTGTGATTTATGTCATAGAGTGTTCTGCCTATGTTTTCCTCTAAGAGTTTGATACTTTCTGGCCTTACATTTAGGTCTTTAATCCATTTTGAGCTTATTTTTGTGTACGGTGTTAGAGAATGATCTAATCTCATACTTTTACATGTCCCTGTCCAGTTTTCCGAGCACCACTTATTGAAGAGGCTGTCCTTTCTCCACTGTACATTCCTGCCTCCTTTATCAAAGATAAGTTGACCATATGTGCCTGGGTTTATCTCTGGGCTTTCCATCCTGTTCCATTGATCTATCTTTCTGTTTTTGTGCCAGTACCACACTGTCTTGATTACTGTAGCTTTGTAGTATAGTCTGAAGTCAGGGAGCCTGATTCCTCCAGCTCTGTTTCTCATTATCAAGATTGCTTTGGCTATTCGGGGTCTTTTGTTTTTCCAAACAAATTTTGAAATTTTTTGTTCTAGTTCTGTGAAAAATGCCAGTGGTAGTTTGATAGGGATTGCATTGAATCTGTAGATTGCTTTGGGTAGTAGAGTCATTTTCACAATATTGATTCTTCCAATCCAAGAACATGGTATATCTCTCCATCTATTTGTATCATCTTTAATTTCTTTCATCAGTGTCTTATAATTTTCTGCATACAGGTCTTTTGTCTCCTTAGGTAGGTTTATTCCTAGATATTTTATTCTTTTTGTTGCAATGGTAAATGGGAGTGTTTTCTTGATTTCACTTTCAGAGTTTTCATCATTAGTGTACAGGAATGCCAGAGATTTCTGTGCCTTAATTTTGTATCCTGCTAGTTTACCAAATTCATTGATTAGCTCTAGTAGTTTTCTGGTAGCATCTTTAGGATTCTCTATGTATAGTATCATGTCATCTGCAAACAGTGACAGCTTTACTTCTTCTTTTCCGATTTGGATTCCTTTTATTTCCTTTTCTTCTCTGATTGCTGTGGCTAAAACTTCCAAAACTATGTTGTAATAAGAGTGGTGAGAGTGGGCAGCCTTGTCTTGTTCCTGATCTTAGTGGAAATGGTTTCAATTTTTCACCAATGAGGATGATGTTGGCTGTGAGTTTGTCATATATGGCCTTTATTATGTTGCGGAATGTTCCCTCTATGCCTACTTTCTGCAGGGCTTTTAACATAAATGGGTGTTGAATTTTGTTGAAAGCTTTCTCTGCATCTATTGAGATGATCATATGGTTTTTCTTTTTCAATTTGTTAATATGGTGTATCACGTTGATTGATTTGCGTATATTGAAGAATCCTTGCATTCCTGGAATAAACCCCAATTGATCATGGTGTATGATCCTTTTAATGTGCTGTTGGATTCTGTTTGCTAGTATTGTGTTGAGGATTTTTGCATCTATGTTCATCAGTGATATTGGCCTGTAGTTTTCTTTCTTTGTGACATCCTTGCCTGGTTTTGGTATCAAGGTGATGGTGGCCTTGTTGAATGAGTTTGGGAGTGCTCCTCCTTCTGCTATATTTTGGAAGAGTTTGAGAAGGATAGGTGTTAGCTCTTCTCTAAATGTTTGATAGAATTCGCCTGTGAAGCCATCTGGTCCTGGGCTTTTGTTTGTTGGAAGATTTTTAATCACAGTTTCAATTTCAGTGCTTGTGATTGGTTTATTCATATTTTCTATTTCTTCCTGATTCAGTCTCGGCAGGTTGTGCATTTCTAAGAATTTGTCCATTTCTTCCAGGTTGTCCATTTTATTGGCATAGAGTTTCTGGTAGTAATCTCTTATGATCTTTTGTATTTCTGCAGTGTCAGTTGTTACTTGTCCTTTTTCATTTCTAATTCTATTGATTTGATTCTTCTCCCTTTTTTTCTTGATGAGTCTGGCTAATGGTTTATTAATTTTGTTTATCTTCTCAAAGAACCAGCTTTTACTTTTATTGCTCTTTGTTATTGTTTCCTTCATTTCTTTTTCATTTATTTCTGATCTGATCTTTATGATTTCTTTCCTTCTGCTAACTTTGGGGGTTTTTGTTCTTCTTTCTCTAATTGCTTTAGGTGCAGGGTCAGGTTGTTTACTTGAGATGTTTCCTGTTTCTTAAGGTGGGACTGTATTGCTATAAACTTCCCCCTTAGAACTGCTTTTGCTGCATCCCATAGGTTTTGGGTCATCGTGTCTCCATTGTCATCTGTTTCTAGGTATTTTTTAATTTCCTCTTTGATTTCTTCAGTGATCACTTCGTTATTGAGTAGTGTATTGTTTAGCCTCCATGTGTTTGTATCTTTTACGGATCTTTTCCTGTAATTGATGTCTAGTCTCATAGCATTGTGGTCGGAAAAGATACTTGATACAATTTCAATTTTCTTAAATATACCAAGGCTTGATTTGTGACCCAAGATATGATCTATCCTGGAGAATGTTCCATGAGCACTTGAGAAAAATGTGTATTCTCTTGTTTTTGGATGGAATGTCCTATAAATTTCAATTAAGTCCATCTTGTTTAATGTATCATTTATAACTTGTGTTTATTTATTTTCATTTTGGATGATCTGTCCATTGGTGAAAGTGGGGTGTTAAAGTCCCCTACTATGAGTGTGTTACTGTCGATTTCCCCTTTTATGGCTGTTAGTATTTGCCTTATGTATTGAGGTGCTCCTATGTTGGGTGCATAAATATTTACAATTGTTATATCTTCTTCTTGGATTGATCCCTTGATCATTATGTAGTGTCCTTCTTTGTCTCTTCTACTAGTCATTATTTTAAAGTCTATTTTGTCTGATATAAGAATTGCTACTCCAGCTTTGTTTTGATTTCCATTTGCATGGAATATCTTTTTCCATCCCCTTACTTTCAATCTGTATGTGTCTCTAGGTCTGAAGTGGGTCTCATCGTAGACAGCATATATATGGATCTTGTCTTTGTGTCCATTCAGCCAATCTGTGTCTTTTGGTGGGAGCATTTAGTCCATTTACATTTAAGGTAATTATTGATATGTATGTTCCTATTCCCATTTCCTTAAATATTTTGGGTTCGTTATTGTAGGTATTTTCCTTCTGTTGTGTTTCTTTCCTAGAGAAGTTCCTTTAGCATTTTTTGTAAAGCTGGTTTGGTGGTGCTGAACTCTCTCAGCTTTTGCTTGTCTGTAAAGATTTTAATTTCTCCATCAAATCTGAATGAGATCCTTGCTGGGTAGAGTAATCTTGGTTGTAGGTTTTTCTCCTTCATCACTTTAAATATGTCCTGCCACTCCCTTCTGGCTTGTAGAGTTTCTGCTGAGAGATCTGCTGTTAACCAGATGGGGATTCCCTTGTGTGTTATTTGTTGTTTTTCCTTTGCTTCTCTTAATATGATTTCTTTGTGTTTAATTTTTGACAGTTTGATTAATATGTGTCTTGGCATATTTCTCCTTGGATTTATTGTGTATGGGACTCTCTGTGCCTCCTGGACTTGATTAACTATTTCCTTTCCCATATTAGGGAAATTTTCAACTATAATCTCTTCAAATATTTTCTCAGTCCCTTTCTTTTTCTCTTCTTCTTCTGGAACCCCTATAATTTGAATGTTGGTGCATTTAATGTTGTCCCAGAGGTCTCTGAGACTGTCCTCAGTTCTTTTCATTCTTTTTTCTTTATTCTGCTCTGCAGCAGTCATTTCCACTATTTTATCTTCCACGTCACTTATCCGTTCTTCTGCCTCAGTTATTCTGCTATTCATCCCATCTAGAGTATTTTTCATTTCATTTATTGTGTTTTTAATCATTGCTTGATTTATCTTTAGTTCCTCTAGGTCCTTCTTAACTGTTTCTTGCATTTTGTCTATTCTATTTCCAAGATTTTGTATCATCTTTACTATCATTATTCTCAATTCTTTTTCAGGTAGACTGCCTATTTCCTCTTCATTTGTTAGGTCTGGTGGGTTTTTATCTTGCTCCTTCACCTGCTGTGTGTTTTTCTGTCTTCTTATTTTGCTTATCTTACTGTGTTTGGGGTCTCCTTTTTGCAGGCTGCAGGTTCGTAGTTCCCTTTGTTTTTGGTGCCTGTCCCCAGTGGCTATGGTTGTTTCAGTGGGTTGTGTAGGCTTCCTGGTGGAGGGGACTAGTGCCTGTGTTCTGGTGGCTGAGGCTTGATCTTGTCTTTCTGGTGGACAAGTCCACGTCTGGTGGTGTGTTTTGGGGTGTCTGTGGCCTTATGTTTTTAGGCAGCCTCTCTGCTAATGGCTGGGGTTGTGTTCCTGTCTTGCTAGTTGCTTGGCATAGGGTGACCAGCACTGTAGCTTGCTGGTCGTTGACTGAAGCTGGGTGCTGGTGTTGAGATGGAGATCTCTGGGAGATGTTCGCCATTTGATATTATGTGGAGTTGGGAGGTCTCTTGTGGACCAGTGTCCTGAAGTTGGCTCTCAATCTTCAGAGGCACAGCACTGACTTCTGGCTGCAGCACCAAGAGGCTTTCATCCACCCGGCTCAGAATAAAAGGATAAAAAGCAGAAAGAAAGAATTAGTAGAAGAAAGAGAGAGAGAAAGAAAGAAAGAAAGAAAGAAAGAAAGAAAGAAAGGAAGGAGGGAGGGAGGGAGGGAGGAAGGAAAAGAAAGAAAGAAAGGAGGGAGGGAGGAAGGAGGGAAGGTAGGAAAAAGAGAAAGAGAGAAGATAAAGTAAAATAGAATAAAGTATGATAAAATATAATAGCATTATTAAAATAAAAAATGTAATTATTAAAAATAATTAAAAAAGAAAAACGGATGGACAGAACCCTGGGACAAATGATGGAAGCAAAGCTATACAGAGAAAATCTCACACAGAAGCATACACATACACATTCACAAAAAGAGAACAAGGGGAAAAAAATCGTAAATCTTGCTCTCAAAGTCCACCTCCTCAATTTGGAATGATTCATTGTCTATTCATGTATTCCACAGATGCAGGGTACATCAAGTTGATTGTGGAGCTTTAATCCGCTGCTTCTGAGGCTACTGGGAGAGATTTCCCTTTCTCTTCTTTATTCTCATAGCTCCTGAGTGTCAGTATTGGATTTGGCCCCGCCTTTGTGTGTAGGTCGCTGGAGGGCGTGTGTTCTTCGCTCAGACAGGACGGGGTTAAAGGAGCAGCTGCTTCCGGGGCTCTGGCTCCCTCAGGCCAGGGGGAGGGAGCGGCACAGAGGGCAGGGTGAGCCTTCAGCGGCAGAGGCCAGCGTGACGTTGCACCAGCCCGAGGCACGCCGTGTGCTCTCCCAGGGAAGCCGTCCCTGGATTCCGGGACCGCGGCAGTGGCAGGCTGCACAGGCTCCCCGGAAAGGGGGCGTGGATAGTGACCCACGTTCGCACACAGGCCTCTTGGCAGTGGCAGCAGCAGCAGTCCCAGCATTCCATGCCCGTCTCTGGGGTCCTACTTTTAGCCGCGGCTCGCGCCTGTCTCTGGAGTTCCTTTAAGCAGCGCTCTTAATCCCCTCTCCTCACGCACCAGGAAACAAAGAGGGAAGAAAAAGTCTCTTGCCTCTTCTGCAGCTCCAGACTTTTTCCCGGACTCCCTCCCAGCTAGCCGTGGTGCACTAACCCCTTCAGGCTCTCTTCCCGGTGCCAGCCCCATTCCTCTCCCTCTGTTCTGACTGAAACCCGAAACCCGAGCCTCAGCTCCCAGCCCCGCCCACCCCGGCGGCCGAGCAGACAAGCCTCTCGGGCTGGTGAGTGCCGGTTGGCACCGATCCTCTGTGCGGGAATCTCTCCACTTTCCCCTCCGTACCCGTGTTGCTGTGGTCTCCTCCGTGACTCGGAAGCTTTCCCCCTCTGCCACCCTCAGTCTCCGCACGCAAAGGGGCTTCCTAGTGTGTGGAAATCTTTCCTCCTTCATGGCTCCCTCCCACTGGTGCAGGTCCCATCCCTATCCTTTTGTCTCTGTTTATTCTTTTTTCTTTTGCCCTACGCAGGTACGTGGGGGAGTTTCTTGCCTTTTGGGGTGTCTGAGGTCTTCTGCCAGCATTCAGTAGGTGTTCTGTAGGAGCTGTTCCACGTGTAGATGAATTTCTGATGTATCTGTGGGGAGGAAGGTGATTTCCATGTCTTACTCTTCCGCCATCTTCCCTGAATCCTATCTTGTTTATTTTTTCAAATGTAGGATAGGTGCAGTTGGGAAAGCTGAGGTTAAAAATCACATGGTAAATTCTCATTTCAAGTAGAAGAAGAAAAGAAGATGGATATAACACAAATCACTATGTACAATTTATGGAAGAAGTAAATGTAATTTAATATTATTATGAAAAATACCTGTGAATAATTTGAGCTATATTACAGCAGGTCTAGAAATATAAAATAATGTGAACAGAAAGTTATCTATTGTTGCAACCTTACATTACAAAGATATTACTGTGCCCCACCCAATCGTTTTTGTTCTAGCTAAGTTTTAATAATGAATTAGAGATAATACATTCATTAATCACAATAGATAAGTAACTCTAACAAAATTTATTTAAAACCAAAGAGCAACTACAAAGTGGATTTACTAAAAATAGGGTATTTCTGTGTATTTCTATGTATTACTGTGTAACTCAGTGGCTTCCCATCTGAATTTTTAACTTCATTCTAAATATGTTTGCTTTAGGGTACAAACTAGCAGAGTTATGTATCTAAGTTGTAGTTACAAAGAAGCAAATTTCCTTAAATCCTTTGTTATTATTTTTTTCCCTAAAACAATATTCTTTAGAAAATTTACATGGATAATCTTTTATAAGGGATATACATAAGTGTTTTCATGCACATGTATTTATATAACCTATTTGAAATGTACAGAGTATTTATCAACGTCAGTGTTTAAAATGCCTTGAGACACACATCTACTTTTCAGACTATGAGAATATTTTACAATAGTTCCTTCTTTTACTCATGAGTTGATAGGTTTAAAAATATAGCTTTGCCATTTGAGATGCTGCATAATTTACAGTAAGCTGGGAGAAGAGTAGATTTGCCTGTGGTGTTCAGGGATTGGCTCACTTCCAGATACAAGCCACATCAACAAGGAAGCCTATGCAGGATGCTGGCATTCTCCTTCCTACCCTGGAGGCAAAGAAGATTCCAGAGCTCTGCAGGAGGTCCCCCAGAGGTCAAGCTTCCCGTGTTGTTATGGGAACTGTTTCTCACAAAGGAAACCCAGAATGATAGTTTCTGAATTCAAAGAAAGAAAAATATGCTGTTTGCAAGCCAGGTATAGAAAGTTGCTTACTGCCTTACTTGCAATTGGAAGATGTTTGCAGAGCTAAGAAGTACTTATTTACCTTGAAGAAGTGGGAGTACCAGTTGGAAGTCAAAATGGTGCCATTTCTTTCCTACCTGCACTGAAATGTGAATGAATTATTTATTGCAATGACCTGGGGGTAATGTACCACATAGTGCTCAGAAGGGCATTATGGATTTGGAGAAATTCAATAGAAATATACCAGTTTCTCTCACCAACTCTTGGCTTCAGAATAACTGTCTTCAGTCTCTTGGATACCTTTCATGACCCCCTTCTCTGCCCTGTTTACTAGTCTTCTCCTCACCTTGTAGAAAACCTTTCCTGACCTATTCATGATGTTCAATTTATTTCTTCCTTCACTCCTGTCCTTAACACCAAACATTTTGTCCAGTTTTATTGGGATAGAACTGACATACAGCACTGAATAAGTTTAAGGTGCACAGCATAAAGATTTGACTTACATATACCTAGAAATAATGACAATAAGTTTAGTTAACATCCATATCTCCTATAAGTACCATAAAAAGAAAAACAATATGTTTTTGCTTGTCATGAGAACTCAGGATTTACTCTCTCAACTTTCATATATATCATACATCAGTGTTAGCTACAGTCATCATGTTGTACATCACATCCCTAGTACTTATTCATCTTATAACTGGAAGTTTGTACCTTTTGACCACCTTTTTCCAATTGCCTTCCCCCCAACTCCCTGCCTCTGGTAACAGCAAAACCTGATCTCTTTTTTCTATGAATTTGGAAAGTCAACTCTTTCACAGAGATTTTGACAGCAGAAAGCAAATAAGATTTCTATTTATTTATTTGCTTGTTTGTTTGTCTTTAGCACACATCGGCTCAAATGACAATCTGCTCCCCTATGTCTCCCTCCTAATCAACTTCTTTAATTGATTTGTATGAAAATTTTCCTAATGTGACTAATTTTGCTTTCTGCCGAGCATCTAATAATTTTGTTCCTATCCAAGTCTATTAAATAATAATGTTTATAGTTTTTAAAAGGATGGATTTGCTTTGTGAGGTCAGACAATAATATTTAGTTCAGGGAATGCATGGAGAGAAATTGAATTCGTTAATAAGCAAGGACTACCTCTGAAAGAATAGAAATTTACAGCAGGCTTCAAATCATAGTAGAGAATCAGCAGGCTCTTCATATTTGTTTGATGCCATCCACTTATACTTTTCTATAATAAAACCAACAATTAGAATTCATCATATAAAACACCCAAATCTGACATTTTTTTCAACTAAGTCCAAGTGAACAAATTTTTTTTTCATATACAACAAATATTCATGTACAAAAATATTTTTTTCATATATTTTTTCTGTGTCTACATCTTCAACTCTTATCAGCTGCCACAAACTTGTATGACCCTTATTTACAGTTAGAACTACTGAAGAATCCCATCAGCAGGCCTGGCCCCAGCTTAATTTCCTTTGGTAATATTAATTTTCACACTTATTTAATCAAAACTTATTTAATGAGCCCCGAATATATTCCAGACACTGTATAAGGCACTGAAAATAAACCAGTGAACATATCTGTCTCTCATGAAGCTTGCATTCTGATGGGAAAAGACTTTAAATAAACAGGAAAACAAATATTTACATGAGTTTCCAGAAGTGATCAATGCATGTGCTGTGAAGAAAATAAAAGAGGCAATGTAAAAGATAAGGTGAATAGGGATAGCTACTTTTGATATGGAAGTCAGGAAAAGGCTCTATAGATTACTTTGGCTTCCATGTGGGGAATTGTACATAAGAACAGCCAGAAACAGCATGAACAGGGCCAATGCAATAATCCAAACAAGAGGTCTTGGTGGCATGATCAGGGTAGCAGGGATGATAACGAGAAGTAGTCAGGATCTGGATGTATGTCAATGGAAGAGCCAACAGGATTTTCTGACTGGTTGGATGTGGGAGAGAAAAAAGTCACGACAAATTTCAAGATTTTTTCCTGGCAGAGATACATGGGGTGAGAAAGACTGTGAGAGCAGGAAACTGAAAGGTCAGGGGTATAAATCAAGAGTTCTTCTTAGAACATGCATATCTGCGATGCCAGTTACAGAAGTGGGTAGACTTGAAATAGATGTAAGAGTTGGTAATTACTAAAATGTGTGGGCTGAGAATGAGGGGAAAGTGGAGGAAGTGAAGAGAAGATGACACCCAGGTTTCTGCCTTAGTGGGCTGGGTGAAGGAAGGTGCCATTCACTGATCTGAAGATCACAGGTGGAAGAGGAGGTGTGGACCAAGGGCGAGTGGGAAAAGCTCCATTTGGAATATGATGGGGTTGAGACATGTTTGATTTTCAGAAGAGGTTCAAAGGTAGGGATCTGAAGCCCTGGAGGATGCCGAGGCTGGAAGTAACAGATTTGGGTACCAGTAACATGTAGATGGGATCTCTAATCACTGTCTTATATCCCTTCTTGCACATATTGCCCAATTCCCTCAAAAAGTTGTACATACTCTTAGTTTTCATTTCCTAACCTTCCACTTGCTCCTTGATCCACCATATGAATGGGGATATGAGTAATATCCCTTCACTCGGCAAAACAGATCTTCACCACAATGGCCACAGTGTTGCTAAATCCAGTGGATGATTTTCAGTCTTAATGTTGACGTCTCAGAGCATTATTATACTCAACCACTCCCTCCTTTTCCTTTGATTTTTATGACACAACATTCTTCCAATTCTTCTCCTACTCCTCTTTTTTTGCTGTACTGTCGCTCTCTCTTTTGCAAGATCATCCACCTCTACCCAGTCTTTAGCATTTGGAGTATCTCATCCTGTGCTTCTTCTCACTTCTCGCTATTTTTTACCTTTAAAGAATCTCATCTAAGTCCATGGCCTCAGTTATTAGGGATTCAGATGCCAATGGCTTTTTCAGTGTTGCTTAGCTTATGTATGACAACACCATGCATACAGTTAGGCAAATGTAGAATTGCCCCTGAATTCTCTGCACCTCACCTCCAGAACTATCCAGTCCATTACCCAATCCTTTTTGTTTCACCTGTCAAATTATTATTGAGTCCATTTGTTTTTTCATTATCTCTACTCCCATTTCCAAGCTGCCACCCTCTCTTTCCTGCAACATTTGACTCCCATAGCCCATTTCTCCTGCAGCTCACATAATCTTTTCAAAGGACAAATATGATGTTGTTACTTCCATGCTTAACACTATTGAAAGGTATCTCATCATTCTTGGAGAAAGAACAAAATCTTCAAAATCCTTCACTTTTGTGTCACCTGGCTACTGCTCAACTTTCCAGCTGCATCCCAAACCTCCTTCCTTCTCATTCTCTCTCCTCCAGCCTCAAAGTCTCTCTTTCTGGTCCTCTAATCAGATACTGTTCTTTGTACCATCAGTACTTTACACATGCTCATCCTTCTTTCTCAAACCATCCCTCTCACCCCATCCAGTTTTCTTCTACCATCCTTTAGATCTTAAGCAGCTCAAGTTACATGTGCTTCAGGAAAGCCTTCTTAGAATCCTTCCATCCCTAATTTACATAAAATTTTCATTATCTGTTCCCATAGATCAATTTTTCTATCTTTTTGCTTCTAGATGCTTTTAAATGTTCATTACTGTGTTTATTTCATGAAGCTCTTTCTGCCCCACTAGAGTATAAGCTGCATTAGAACAGAGAGGTTGTCTGGTCACTACTGAATCCAAGCATCTATCCCACATCTTAGCACCTAGTATGTATTCATTAAATATCTGTGGAATAAATTAAGGAACCCTTGAGTAAGTGTTTCAAAAAATAAAAGAGAACATTCTTTTCAACATGAGTAAGAGTTTTCTGGGCTTCTGTAATATTCCACAAAATAGTCATTATGAGAAGAAGTTAATTTTTGAGAATGAGATGTTAATACTGATAGTCAGAAGTCATGCGATACCTTCAAGCTCCCCTAATAAAAGAATTGGCACATGCTCAATGACATCTGTACATGCTGAAACATCAGTAAAGCATTCAACAAAACCTGACTCAATGACCTGACCTCTTTCCTGACCCCCTAGGTCATATATATTTGGCCTGTCTCTAATCCTCCCCTTTTGATCTTCTCATATTTTGGCTACCACATTTTAGGCCTTAAAAGCCTATATCCCTGGCCAGCCTCAGGGTCTCATCCAGTGATATATGTGAGCTTCAGGGATGGGAGGAGAGAAAGAAAGATTCTATTACTTTATAATATTTATAGGGGGCTTCTGCGCAGTCCTTCTCCTGTCTAACTATATGTATAAATATATGAATGGAGCATATTAGAATAACAATTATGAAATCTCCTACTTTAACTCTTGCTTTTCAAAAGGTGCTAGATGAACATTTTTTTGAGTCAAGATCTAATGGGTCATGGGAGGCACCATATAGGCAAACAAAAAACAAAATACTATTTCATATTATAAAAACCCATGTAAACCTCCAAATAAGTAGATTATGCTATCTATTGAGAGCATATTATATTCTAAGCACTTTTCCTATACTATTGTTGTCCTCAGGAAATTCTCATTAAGGAGATATTGCTATCATTCCTATTTTTACATATGGAAACAGAAGTTTAAAGAGGTTAAACACCTTACCCAAAGAGTATACAGCATGAGCAAGTGGAAGTTTGTTGAATCCAGTGCTCTTAATCACTATACTGTAAGGCTACTAGGGAGAAAGCAAATGAAAAGAAAGAGCAGGCAGACTCCTTGTAGCCACAACTTTACTTCCAGAAAAGGCAGAGTCATATAAATGCCACTGAATTTAGAATCAGGAAAATAATGGGTCTGAGTCTTCCCTCTAATCCTCATTAACTTTAAATTAAGCACTTAGGCTTGGAAGGTCACTTTTCTCAAATGTAATAGTGTCCTTATTCAGGATGGTAGTGTGAATTATCACATGACCTGATGACATCACATAACATCTGTGACATCACCAAATCTTGCACTCATTACTTTGTCAACCTCAAAAGCATGATTTAAGCCTCAAAAGATAATGTTATTAAATATTATATAGGCGTATATAGCTACATATGTATATAACATATGCATATTTATAGGAGAAATGCTTTATTAAATTCAAATGTCATGATTAGCTATATAACACAGCTCCCTCCTTGCTCAAAAAGAGAACAAATTCCCCAGCCTTTTGACCATCTGCGAAATGTTAAAGCTTCTGCCACACACTTCACAAGTCCAGTCTTTTTGTCCCTAAAGCCCACTTGCTCTGCCTGAAGTGGTCAGGCAGGCTACACACACAGCCCTGCAGAATGGAGGGTTCAATGTGGCTATGGGAAAGCAGCCTGCAAAAACACTTAAGGAAAAAGCAATATGTCCAATCTCGAAAATTAATATTAACTTCAGATATTCAGATTTGAGTGGGGAAGGTCCTTGTCTACTTCAGACAGGATCCAGTTACCTCACTTAATAACACAGTTGTAAATCTGATCAAAATTAAAAAGAGATCAAACCTTGTAGACAAATGGCTTTGGCTAAATGCCCTCTCTTGTGATCTGAATACCAACTACCGTGTTGTATAGTCATTTATAAAGGGGCTTGGAGGTAGGCAATAGTGGGTGGAAGGGGTCATTAATTTCAGCCCACCCAGAAAGGTGTTAACTATGCCCCATCCTTCTGGCTAGATGATAATTAGGCCTCCTCTTTTGTGCCTCCCCAGAGGAGGCATATATACTGTATTACTCTACAACACAGTTAGTGCAGTGCCATTGCAGTGAATCAAATCTTGTTTATCCTAAGGATGGGGTGGGCTCACCCAGCTAGGGGTTTTATTTTTAATTGGGGTTCACAGCAGAGTGAACACCCTCTTAGCTGAAAATTCTGGATAGCTCTGGGGCACGTATGTTTAACTCCCTCCCTGCCAATCTCTTAGAGATTGCTGAATATCATCCATACAAATACTTCCTCCAACAAAAGGTCTAGCAGGCTTCTCATGTGACAGGAATTCTCTCAAGTCTTTCCCAAGAGCTTATAATATCCTCAAGAGACTGATTAGTCTTCACATATTACTTTTATACTTTGGGATCATAAATTAATTTTAGCATCTAAGACTGTATTAAGTATTTTCACATTCATTTTGCATACTACAATCCTGAAGCCTGGAGATGTTTCAACAACTTTTCCAGTAAAAGAGGTCAGTTAATTGGAAAGCAAAGTGTAGGATCTCCCCACACAGGTGGGCTGAAATAACATGAACTCTGTCCTGGGGACCTCCGAGCAGTGGTTTTGGGTGAAAAGAGAGACAGTGTCTTGGATTGTCTTTAATTTTGACTGCAGCCACAGTCTGGTCTTTCAGTCATTGCCAGGCAGGCAAGTACAGTTTGGAGCTGAAGGGTGCTGTTTGCTTTGATCCTAAGAACAGTGAAAAGTAGGAGCAAGACCCCAAGTAGCCCCAAGACTTGGGAGACCTCTGCTTTGTAGTCCTACAAGGTGTCACCTGATACGCCTGAGGCCTCCATGTTTCTTTGTTGAGTGGCTCATAAGTGATGTACCATATCTGATTCAATTAAGCTCCCTGAAACTCAGTTTTGTCATATGGTAAAAATGAAGGTAAAATATAAATTTTACCAACTTGCAATGATGACTCAAACAAATAATGAATGGAAAATGCCTGGCACCTAACAGGTACTTTATTCATATCATTATTTGTTCATAATTCTCTTTTTCTGTGTGAATGTATACATTTTACCCGTTACTTGTCTGCAAGCATATAAATGCAGGCTGTAGCAGATTCATCTTTGATGGTCCCCAGTGAGGAGCTCGGTGAATGTTGACTGAATTAACACTAGCATTCTAAGTGATGTCTAAACAACATTTCATTGGGAAAAGAAATTCCCAGAATGCACCATATGCAATGAATAATAGTCCAAGCCTAAGGCAGGGGAGACCATTCTTTATCAAAGTGGAGTTTAATGAATCTGTTTCAGAACTGAGAGGGTTAAGAGACCAGCTGAAAGAGAAATACAAAGTATTTATCAGGATGGAACTGGGAATGGACTGAGAATCTAAGGTTTTAGGTGGGACCAAAACAGAGGAGTGGTTGTTCTCGGGAGGAAAAATGTAGAGGAAAATTTTGGAGGCTAAGGCAAAATAAAATGATGCTTACATGAACCATGGAGGAAAATGTGTGCTTTAAGTACATGTAATGTAATGTTCTACATCTCAAAGAGAAGGTTGTGAGATGCCCAAATGAGAGTGGGTTGACTGGTGAGAAATCCAATCCATCAACATTTCAAACTAGGTTCAGTGGGAGTATCCTTGTCAGCAGGACTGAAGTAGATGGACTCTAGAACCCTCATCCCCCATGCTCCTATACCATCTCCTCTTCAATCAGACCAACTCACATCTCATTTTTCCCCCTTCAAAATTGGCTTTCTACATCAGTTCGCATTAGGAAAAAAAAAAAAGACTTTATAAAAAACTGACCATCAAAATGACTGGAAGTGAATAAATAATTCTTACTTCTGCTGCAACGATGATAAGGTTTAAATTCAGAGCTTGGTATTTTTAAAAATTAAATGCTTGCATCTACCTGGCAGGTTTCAAAATACCTACATTTGAGCAAAACATCAACAACCACAAAACCTCTTAAGAGAAAGGAATGATAAAGCAAATTCAAATCTGTGGGCCGGTGTTTCTTTGGGTAATGTGCTACCTGACACGGGGCATTAATATTTCAGATGCCACAGAGGAACTTGCCTGTCACACAACGAGACAGTGACCCAACTTCTACTAGCCCCGTGCTCGGCAAAGGGCAACCAGGGAAAGGGGAAAGGAAGAGAAGACCCTGAGGCAAGCTCAACATTTAACTGGCTCTAAACAAAAGGAAGGCTATGTAGATCAAAGCAGAATTTAGAAGAAATTAACAAAGATAAATGTAAAGGAAATTTAAGTGTTGCTTTTAGAAATAAATCAGCATGCTTCTCTGAGGGAAGATACTTATGTGTCTCAACAGCAATGCTGTGCCTTATTTCTTTAAAAATTTACATGAGAACAACCCCTTCAGTTGTAACAAAGTGAAGCCACAACAAAACACAAGGGCAATGAATACTCAAAATGAGAATAAGAGTAAATTTAAAGACATTGAAATCTTTCTACTTTATTCAGTGTTGCAGTTTTTGCAAGTCCTACTCATATATCTAAATATAATTAAAACTGAGTCTAATATTCTCTTTGGACAAGCAGAAAAAAAAAATGTATTCATCCTCCCTAACCTAGACAGCAAATGTCACTTTGTTCAACTCAGACATAGCCTCTGTCTGTAGGACAAGTCTGGACTAAATCTGGGCCAGAGAGGAAAAAAATACGTTCATTTATCTTAGTTTTTTTTTTTTCCTTAATTTTAAAAGGGGACTTTATATTCAGTTCTAAATTATATGGAACTCATAGAGCACATAGAATATAATAGATTTTCCAAAAAGATTAATCATGGTGAAATATACATACCATAAAATTTACCATTTTAACCTTTAAGTGTAGAGTTTAGTGGCATTAATTACATTCAAAATATTGTGTAACCATCACCAGTACCCAGAACTCTTTTCATTTTGGAAACTAAAACTCTGTACCCAATAAACACTAACTGCCCCCAGCACCCCACAACCACAGTGTACTTTCTGTCTCTGAGAACTTGCCTGCTGTAAGAACTCATGTAAGTAGAATCATACAGGATTTGTCCTTTTGTGTTCAGCTTATTTCATTTAGCATAATGTCCTCAAGATTCATCCATGTGGTAGCAAGTATCCGACTTTCCTTCCTTTTTAAGGTTGAACAATATCCAGTTGGATGTATATACCACATTTTGATTATCCTTTCATTGGTCAATGGACATTTGGATTGTCAGACATATTTTTTGAATGAATGGAGGGACAAAGGAATGGATGAATAAACCAGTGAATGAGTGGAGTGGAAAGAACTTACACTTTGGAGGAAAACAGAGCCAGGTCAAGACCTGTTCTAACACTACTGACTCTGCAAACTTGGGTAAAGGTCTGCACCTCCCTGAATTTCATTTCCTCATCTATAAGTAAGGGAGAGGATTCAATTAGAAAGATAACCCTTGGAAAATGTTAGTTACCCTCTGTCTGTGAGGCACCAGGACCAGAAAGGCTGGTCATTCTCCCCTCAGCTACTCGCACTGAATGACAGCAGAGCTGGCCAGGTTGATCTCATCCTCTGCAGCAGAGAATGAAACAACCATTAAGTCTCAGCATACACTATGTCCCCTTCGAAACCTCTTTCACCCACTGTGAGAAGAGAAGTAACCTATGAACCATTTACACAAGAATAAAATTTTATGCATCAAATCCATGCACACCAGTACTTACCTGTCACTTGACAATGTAGTATTTGTAGAAGGATAATATCAGGTAAACACACCAAAAAATCCTAGACTAGTATTTCCATGGCAGTCCTTGCAGCAGTGCAGCCTGTTTTTCTCTAGAAAAGTCAAAGAGACCCTTCAAAGCTTATATAGAAAACGTATCTTACCTGGGGAAACCTATAATACCACCCTGTTTCGTAGGATGAGCATTTATCTAGACATTGAGGGTATTCTGTGTCCAGGAAGATGTTCTTTGTGAAGCTTAAATCTGTGCCTATTTGAATAACCACATCCTACTGTCTTTCCCTTTTGGGCCCCAAGAGCACTCCAGCCATTGAAGAGAGGCCAAAGTAGGTTCCATTTTCCTGTGAATCAAGATGGCTGCTCCCTCCCAAGTGAGGTGGACAAGTCAAGTGCTTCGGGTTTGGTTTCTAGTCAGCCTAGGCTCCTCTGGAAAAGGCAGAAGGGCCAGCTACCTCAGTTTCCAAATATGTCAAATGAAGTGCCAGCCTTTTGTGAACAAGTGCTCCCCTGTACATAAATGAAAGATGCTCTGAGAGCGGCCATATTTCTTTTTATTATTACTTTGTCATCAGTGATTGCCAAAGCCCTCAAGTGCTTATGTGCTTGCCTAGAAGCAGCAGTGCTCAGTCCCTGCTTGAAAGGGGTCGACAGTATGTAAGTAGTTAACCCTTGCCCTGTTGAGCAAGCCCAATGTGATCACACACATATAAATATTTTCTCCATGTGGACGAGCAAAGAGGAACAGCTACTTTTGCTGGCAGATGCTGTGCAAGAGGTCAGCTCCACCTCAAAATCAAAGCCTCGCAGGTAGTTAGGTGAAAACCCCATGGAGAGAAAATAAAACTGGAGCTAAAAAGCTGATCTCAGTTCACAGACAGTTTTAAAAAACTGGCCCCATCTTTTGAAAGGCCGGTTAATGGTGCTCTTTTGCAAATTACCACTTATTTGGGTAGTGACCAGACAGATCAAGATCATTTCGATCCTGTTACACTTGGGAAGTTGAGTACTTGAAATTCAGGATCATTCATTCTTGCTGCGTGTGCTGAAGCCCCCGCACTTTGATTTTCTTTCAGCTTCTGAATGTCCAGCTCTCCCTAAGGCCAAATGGCTCATAGGCTTATCTTTTTTTTTTTTTTTAATTTAAATCTAGGTGATGACCCAAATACAAAAATCACTAACGCCCCCCACCCAAAACACACACACACACACAAACACAGTGATGGATTATTGCATTTACCTCCCCTCTAACTAACTAGCATTGTCTAAGTTGACAAAATTTTTTTTTCTCAATATATTGGTTAAAAATTAAATAAACAAGGAGAAACTGAGAACTATAAAGGAAATGTGAAAGAATTATCAAACCAGAGAGCAAATTTTCTCTGCTTAAACCAGATGAAAACTGAGCTTTATAAATTTGATAGTGGAAGATTTATACATATATATATATATATATATAATTTTTTCTTTTTCGATTTTGCAGCCTAATGTTTAAAAATGAAATATTCAGTTATTTGGGGGAGGGTGGATGATTTTAGGCAAAAAGGTTTATAATTTAGCAATTGGAGAAATGAAAGATGCCTTTCCAACATGTCATTAAAACTCTCTAATAAAATAGGGAAAATGAAGGTCTAAGATGACAGTCTTTATCAAAGTGTTTATAGAGACATTATATGTCCCCGTAATTGTTTAGGCCAGTGAATTAATGAATCCTCTCTGTAAGTCTCCATTTGAAATGATTTCGATGGTGTCTGCTGCTTGGCTGCTTTGGAAAAGCCTGTTGTCTGCAGCTCGGGAGAAGGGCCTTGAACCCTGCCATTCAATCCCTTTCAGCCCATCAGCTGAGTCTAATTGCCAGAAAGCACACGAGACCCCCGAGCCTGATTGTTCCTCCACCTCCTTTGAGGTTTGGAAGCATGAAAAGCAAAAGGAAAAAAAAAGCTCCCTTTTGATCTTCTGTTTCTTTCTCTCTCCCTCTCCCTCTCCCTCTCTCTTCCTTTTTTTGTCTGCCCACTCTTACTCTGAGAATGACACATTTCTTTATAAGGCTTCTTCTCCTTCTTATAAAGACAATAATTAATAAGGCCTTTATAAAATGAGGCTTGAATTGGTGTCACCTCAGGGGTGGTCTGGAGCTCTGAAGTGAAACCTCGGTGGGCCCCGGCCTTGTCTGGCCTCTGCACAGGTCAGGTTTAAATACCCTGACCCCAATTTTCAGTCTCTTTCCCTAATGAGGCGATTCGCACAAGGATACAAAATTATACGAGAAGGGAAAGAAGACAAAAGAGCCAAGGTGTAGTTGACACCACACTAACCACATTTTATTATTATCTTTGTGCCTGTGACATCACAGCTGTGTATGTCCTTAAAGCAAAGCATTTTCCCCTGGTTCCCATGGTGAGCTGTGTGGAATGACTTCACAGACCCCCGTGAGCTTGACAAGAGGAGTGGCCAGCAAGAGCTAGTGACCAGTGCCCAGTCCTTCCCCGGCTACATGAGTATTACCAGGGGTGCTTTCTGAATTTCTGCGCCATCACTTTCTGTCAATGGCTTGGGTAAAACTGCATTTTTTGTATCCATATAATTTTGCAGGCTTATCATGTTGACATCAAGAGTTTAAAATGTTCTCCTGTGCATGTTATCTGTCCTGGATCTGGCTAAAAGCAGTCTGGCTTTGAACAGAGCAGGATGGGAATACAGCCTCTTGCCAGAATGTCTAAAAGGCTTTTAAAATAGCTGAGTAACCTTAGCAAATTGTATGCTTACTTCGTCCAGAGTTGCTAGTCATTGGGTGGATGACTTGTACGAATTATGTCTTTTTGGCTCAAAACATTTTTTTCACTAATAAAATTATGTGATTGAGGTAAAGGAAGAAAGAGTAAAATAGGAGTTGTAGTAGGAAATATAAAGGTAAGTCTTTTTCTCCTTCGCTATGACTTATTGCATCTGATACTTTTCAATAAATTTTGAGGGGTTCTCAATTCAGAAACAAAAATAAACAGAAAGAAACCTACATTAAAAGAATCTGGTGGAATTCTGATGTACATCCAAGTTCCAAATTCTAAAACACTATGGAGTCCAGAAAAAAAAAAAAGTGTTTCAAAATAAATACTCTAAATCCAGTTATACAAAATGAAATGAATCGAGATGTTTTTTTAAATGATGTTGTTCTTTTTTGTTAAATGGGTAGAGCTCTTTCATTTATGCTCATAAAGAATGGTATCAGATACTTTCAGATAGATTATAGAAAAACAATCACCATCCGCAAAGAATCACTACACACTGACTTCATACAAATATGAGTAATTAAATAAGACCACTGTCTCTGAATAATGAAGGAAAGAAAATGTATCATAATAGTAGATTTTATTATGGTATGGCAGATCCTTAATAGCCTTTATCTAATAGGAAGTGTGGGCTATCAGTGTATCCTGGTTAAATTGCTTTCATTTCAGAATTTTGTTCACTGGTGCCACAATGGTATAGGATTTTTAAAATTTCTTTTAGATATAGGCAAAAAGAAATGCCAGTAAACTTGAGGGGAGAAAAATCCCTTGAGTAAAAGGAATATAAGATGGTAAGACAGTTAAAAAAGAGAGGCAGAGGTCTCTGCCTCCCAGGCCCATGGTAGGAGTGAAACTCTTGGCACCCTTGTGAGAAGGTGGGTCTTGTGAAAAGTTCTGGCCAATGAGTCGTGACCAAAGAGATGTATGCCATTTCTGGATCAAACATTTCACTGCCAGGGCAAGATCCTCAGGAGACCTTTTCCCTGTGGTGTGATGACTGACCAAGTTTAAGATGGCAATGCTCAGTCAATCTGGGTGTCCTACAAGTAGAGCATCTCTGTCACAGCTCGGACTTTGGGTGAGAAATTAACCTTAGCTATTTCAAGCCATTGACATTTTAGAACTGTGTGTTACTGCAGCATAACCTGTATGTTCTGGTTGGATTGGACAGGTCCTACTCAGTTGAGCTGAGGTAAAGTACACTGTCTCATCTTGGAGTAGGGGGACAACAAAAAGATATGAAGGGGTCATATGTAGGGTAGCTTTCCTACAGCTTGAAATTGTTGATCATCATATGATTTCACTTATATGCAGAAACTAATCAACAAAGCAAATGGACAAACAAAACAGAAACAGACTCATAGATACAGATAATATACTATTTTTACCAGAGTGGGGACAGCTAAGGGGATGGATGAAGTAGATGAAGGGGATTAAGATGTATAAACTTGCAGCTATGAAATAAATATGTCACAGGGAGGAATACACAGGAGGAATGTACACCTAGGGAATATAGTCAATAATATTATGACAACTTTGATGGTGAAAAATAGTAACTGGACTTACTGTGGTGATCATGTCATAATGTATAAAAATGTCGAATCACTATGTCATATACCTGAAACTAACATTATATTGTATGTTAACAATAACAATAAAAAAGCTATCTAAGCATGTGTCAAGACTAAACGATGTCAACTAACCAAATAACCCTTAAGCCATATAAATGTTACATTGATTACATTAGAATTGGAAAAATGTTGAAGAGCAGGAAATTAAAAAATAAATATCCATAATATTTTTGAAGAATCACTTTTTTTGTTTGTTTGTTTGTTCTGTTTTGCTTTTAGGAAATATTGCATATGAAGTTGTAAGGATGAACATATCTGATAAATAATATAGTACTTTGGTTAGTAAAATAGAAATCATCAGTTATAAATTTAAATACCTGGTGGGATCAATCAGATAACATAGATTTATGAATTATTCATCAGGAAACTATAAAACAATAGAGGTCATGCCTGTGGCAGCTGGAGAGACCTGCCATGCCTGAAGGTATTTAAAATAACAATAATAAAAATAACAATGATAATGGAATTCAACAAGGGACACACCAAATGTGATGTCTGAATTCAGCCCTTCTGACACCAGTTTTCTACCCCTAGGAAATGATGTATTTGGATTGAAAGTATTTTCGAGACTCTCTCAAGAGCTTCGAGTATACAGCACAGAATCCTTCATTAAAACAACATTTTACTATGAAATTGTTTTATAGTAGAAAGATTTTCATGATTGAAGATTGGGTGTGGCTCACATGTGAGACCTGAAGTGATACTTTCAAGTAAATTGTTATCACATAGACCTGGGCTTTGATTCCAACTCTGCCACTAGACTGATGTTACTTAGGGCACTAAATCTGTGTCCCATTTTTCTCCAGTGTAATGGTGTGGGGCTGGGGGTACACCAATTCTCAGAATAATAACACCTACACAATTGGAGAACAACTGTAAATAAGGTGAGGGTCAGTAGTTCAAGCATTAGTCCACAGTCCCTGGGTCCATGGCCAGCAGGCTGGCTGGCTGGGAGTCAGAGTCACAGATGCACAGCTGCTAGTGGAAGAGAAACATCAAAGAGCTAGAGGCAGTGTCTGCAATGCAGAGGCTACCAGCTGAGGACAGCACTCTCTTCTGTGCTGCTACAGGACCTTACAGATTGGAAAAAAATTATCTTCTGATTGAAAACCCAAGTATTTAGGATCATAATAGTATGGTGTCCCCCTCCTTCAATAGTCTGGAGAAAGAAGAATTTTTAGGGATCAAGCCCCTTGTTCTGTGCTATTTCATCATGCACACAGCAACTGGAAGGGAGCCTGACCTTTGGCCTTATTAGCTGGGCCCCAACCCAATGAGCCACCAGCTGCACCCTGCGAGTCCACAGGCAGTCACACCAGATATTTGTCTGATTTTTTATGAACCATTCTATTCTTCTTCCATCATTTGTCAACGTAGTAGTGTTCCTTGAAATAATTAGGAATATGGAAAATAAAACATGTTTTAGAATAATTCTTTACCCTGAGTGTCTTTGTAAGTCTTATTTACTTTTATGATTTTTGTCAAAGTTTTTATTTAACTGGTTGTTTTCTAATTTGAGAACTGGATCTTTATGTCTCTACACATATCTTAACCCTTGATTTTTTTCAACAAGATTTATAGTGGAGAAGACAGATCACTGGATTTCTCAATGAATAACTTCTCACAGTGTAATGGGCATTTACAAATTACCCAGAGATAATCGTTAAAATGCAGATTCCAACTCAGCAGATCTGCAGTGGGTTCTGAGTTTCTACACTTCTAGCAAGTGCTTGGTGATGGTGAAGTTACTGGTCCCCAGACCACACTTTAAACAGTAGAGGTTTAGACAAGTTTCTCAATGTTTATTTACCAAATCTGTAAATGGATTTAATAGCACCCACTTTATAAGGTTTTGGGTAATATAAGCACAAGTTAAAATGTGGCTTATTTATAAATGAATGTCATGTAGATAAAATATAAAACCCAAGATTATCAGACCTAGCAGTGCTTTCTCAATAATAATCAAGGAGAGTACTGTATAAAATTTTTTTTAACAATAGAAGGGACTTCGGGGAGTAGTACTTACTACCAAATGACAAAGCTCACTGTAGATTTAATCTTTCTGTTCACTTAAGAGTAACAGGGAGAGAACAAGGCATGCTAAGAAAAATGAGGCTGCAACTTCTGCTGTGCCCAAAATGAAGGACTGGACCCCTCAACAGCCAGCACCTCAGAGGCCAGTGAAAGTGGAAATAACCACCTATCATTGTATGAAGGTCTGTGAAGACTGATTTCACAAGGATAACAGAGAGATAGAAAGTCCTAGAAGTGAGTAACATGGGGTCAAGAAAACGGTCAGTCTAGCTTGGATCACTGGAGAAAATATCTGGTTTGGGATGGAAAAGTAGGCCAAGGAATTTTTTTTTCTTTTTTTATTTTTTAACATCTTTTTGGAGTATAATTGCTTTACAATGGTGTGTTAGTTTCTGCTGTATAACAAAGCGAATCAGCTATAGGTACCCATATATCCCCATATCCCCTCCCTCTTGCATCTCCCTCCCACCCTTCCTATCCCACTCCTCTAGGTGGTCACAAAGCACCAAGCTGATTTCCCTGTGCCGTGCGTAGGCCAAGGACTTGACAGGTCAGGTCAGTGACTGAAGAGAGAAATTCCTGAAATAAAGGTCCATAAATGTTTATCTGAAACTCTCAGAGCCAGATGTGTTTCCGAATTCAGATTTCGGAAGAGGACATTACATGGTAGCCTCAGTGAGGTCTGGGGCAACCCCCCACTTCCCTACCATTATTCTAATGCAATATTTCTGATTAAAATACATGGCCAGTCACAGTAAGTTGGAGAAATAGAGATTGCAGTAGCCTTAGGGCAGTACACATCATGTTCTGTCAACAGATAAATTATGGAGAAAAAAAAACTTTTGGTTTTGGAGCTTTTTGGACTTCGAAATTACAGAGGAGAAATTGTATACCTCATTTATTGAGGTGGGCTTGATAGAGCTATATGATTGTAATTGGGTCAGTTTGTTACTGACCATTGCTCTCTCTCTCTCTGCCATCCATCCACATGAGTACATTAACAATTTAGTAACCTGCTAGTATATTTCATAGAGTCACTGAGTTTGTAATGGATTCTCTTTCAAAAAAAAGGTTTTAAAAAGAGTTTTCTATTTTTAATTTCCCAAATGAATGTAGGGGAAATGGCAATACAGTCATAGATTGAAAGAAAGTCCAACAATTAGGTACTCCTTTTTCTCTCTGACTGTATTGTTACCAACACAACAGAGATAATACTGAACTCTAGTTTGTGATTCTAATCTAGTTTTAAGTGCTTACATAACAATGCACTTTAATGAACCTGCCACTGTCTCATTTGATATGAAATTTCATAAAAACAGTAAATGTTTAATTGTGTAGCATTTGCTTTTCATTGAGAAATTGAAATGATGACACTCAAGGTAAGATTCAGGACTATTGCAAATGTGTGTGTGTGTGTATGTGTATATATATATATATATATATATATATATATATATATATATATATACACATACACACACACTCACTTTTCATGAAAAAATTAGATTTCTACCATTATGGTCACCCTCACAGAAACCAAACTACTTATGGCAAAGAAAAGCAAATCAACCTCTCAGTTTCCACCACTTTATAAAGCATATATTTAAAGTTTTACCTGAAACTGCCAGAGCTAAAAACAGACAAGCACTTTTCACAAGTAAAATTGCAGTAATAGGAAAAAAACTTCATCACTTCATTTTATTTTCAAAATGAACACACAAATGCAATTCACAACTTAAAAAATTCTGTGTTATTGGTACAACAGTTTTACCCAGTGAAGGAGTTAAATCAGAATGAACTGATTCTCCAAACTTCAGCTTATTCTGCCTGGAAACACCTTATGATTGTCCTCACGATATGGAAATTGCTTGTCAAAGAGGGATGTTTAGTGGAAGTGTGCTCATGATCTGTTTATTCTGAGAATATGTATCTGGAAGCCCGCATCCTTCCTCCTAGAGACAACACATATTCTAAGAATCAGAGAAATCGCAATACCGCATCCCTCCTAGTGAGGTCACCCACCGCTGATGAGCACGGTAATAAGCACAGATTACGCATCAGCCCACTAATGCTCACCCGCCAGGGTCCCCTCCAGGGAAGATACTTAGACTAAAGCCTAATAAAGACATCTGTGCTTGTCTTCCCTAGATGCAGATCCTAAAGACAAAGACATTGGTAAGGATTCTTTCTTACATGCCATAATGTTCTTGCACATTTAAAAAACAAAGTCAACATATCTGTGGACTAAAATATTTGAACACTATATTCTCTGGGATGAACCATTATTCCTTTGATGATATGGTTTTTTATTTAATTCTCCCATGGACTTTCTTTATAAGGTATAAAACGCATGCTTCTCCCCAATAAGTAGTATTTGAGCAGAGAGTAATTCTTCCAGCCCCTGATTATATCCATAAATAGAAAACCAAATGGGAATTTGGTACCACTGAAATATGCATCCTTCAAAATGTTGGCTTCAAACTTACCTTTGCACACTCGGAAAACTTTGCTTTAATTGCTGTACAGAATCAAAGACATACTTTCTCATACCCTGAGGTATAAGAAAAATCAAAGAATGCAATTTTAATTCTATTTACTAGGAAGACTGTCTAGAACTGTTTCCTCATAAAACATATGCTTGTAAACAATTTAATATGTAGATATACAAGGTCTATGCAAATACTTACACAGAGAGATTATTTCAATGGCATTATGGGCTTATTTTATTGGGATTAATATATTCCAGATGCTTTTTCTTTCAACTTAAGCCATCACTATAGAAAATGGAAAAGTAACTGCATTTCAGTTGAAATTCAATGGTCAGCCATCAGGTCACAATTGAACTTGTGCTAGGTGCAAGGAGCAGGGGAGAGAAAAGGCAAATGCTGTACAGTTCATCAGCTCTGATCCCTGCTCTGTGGGGAAAGTAGGAAAATAAAAAAATAATAATAAATAAATAAATAAATAAATAAAAAGCAGCTTGAGCAAAAGAGGATCCCACTTTCAAGGCTCTGCTCAGAAGAGTGATAGAGATCAATGAACATTATTTCTACTCCAAAAACTCTGAGAAAGATGTAAATTTTTACTAACAGTTTCCTTGAGAGCATAATAATGGAAAAGGGTTCATTCAACTGAGCACAGTAACACTTCCTAACAATTCTCTTTACTGCTCCCTCTCCGCAAAGTTACTCCTTGTAACTTAGGTCTCTCTGTCTCTTCAGAAGTCCCACTTTCTCCATTGCTTAGCCTCATCATTTCTCATCTCTCCTTTTTCCTACCTCTTGCTTCCACTTCATCCTCTTCTCTCTTTCTACTATGCCTCTCATGCTCCACGTAAAGCAATTTTCCCTGATCTCTTCAATTATTCATCTCTACCCATCACCATGATGAATTCAATAGAGACCAAGAGCAGAGTAACAATTGAAAGGCTGCAAACTGTGCTAAAGTCAGGCTTATCAAGGTGTAATATACATAGAGTAAGACATCCTTTTGAGATGTAGAGTTGAATGAATTTTTGTAGATATGTATATTATGTACATATCTACCACTTCCATCAATAAATAAATGTTGATTATCAAAAAAAGTTCCTTTATGCCTCCTTGTAGTAAATCCCGTCCTTCTATCCTCTCTGGAAGCCATTCATCTGATTTCTGTTTCTGTAATTTTACCTTTTCCAGAAGTCACCTGAATTAGTTTCCTAGGACTGCTGTAACAAAGTACCACAAACTGGGTGACTTAAACCATAGGCATTTATTGTCTCAAAGTCCTAGAGGCTAGAAGCCTGAGATCAACTATCAGCAGGGTTGGTTCCTTCTGAGGGCAATGAGAGAAGAATCTGGTTCAAGCCTCTCTCCTTGGTGTGTAGATGGCCATCTTCTCCCTGTGTCTTCACATCATCTTACCTCTATGGATGTGTGTCTGTTCCCAGATTTCCCCTTTTAATAAGTATACTAATTATTGGATTAGGACCCACCCTAATCTGGGTGACCTCATTTAACTTGAATACCTCTGTAAAAATACTTATCTCCAAATATGGTCATATCAGAGGTACTGGGGCTTAGGACTTCAATACATGAATTTGGGGAACACAATTCAATCATACATCATGTAAATGAAATAATACAATACATAGCCTTTTCCTTTGTTCTCTCATGTCACGTATTACTTTTGAGATTTACCTTTTTACCATTTTATTGCATATGTCACAACTTTGTTCCCACTTATTGCTAAGTAGTATTCCAATTTATGAATGTACCACAATTTTATGTTCATGTACTAGTTGATGGATAGTGCAATTATCTCTAGTTTGGGGTTATTATTAATAAGCTACTATAAACTTCTGCATATAGATCTTTGTGTATATATATGGTTTTCCTAGGTAATATCTAAGAGTGGAATTGCTGGGTCATATAAATGAGTGTTTAATTTTATAAGAATCTGGCAAACTATTTTCCAAAGTATCTGCAGTATTTTTCCTTCTTATCAGCAACGTAAGGTACTCCAATTCCTCCACGTCTTCACCATCACTTTGTATTGTCCATTTCCTTTACTCTCACCATTTTAGTAGATATATTGTGGTTTCAGTTTTCATGAGCACTTTGTGATGTGCTTGTCCTTTTGTCCTATTTTTATTGCGCTGTTGTCTCTTTTATTGAGTTGTACATGTTCTCTATAAAATCTGAATATAAGACTTTTATAGATGTATGCTTTGCAAATACTTCCCCATGATCTGTGATTTGTCTTTTCATTTTCTTAATAGTGTTTTTCAAAGAGATGAGCAACCAGTCCTCTTTTAATATTTTGATCTTGTCACAGAAACTACTAGAAGAGAGGCTTAAAGTCTGAATGAGTGTTAAGAAAAAATGTTTACTAATGTCACATATTGAATAAATGTTTAGTGAGAAAAAATGAGAATTTTGTTATGATATCTCCTTCTTCCTCCTTGGGTTTCCTCCAGTTCCTCAAAGATTTTACCCCCTGCTCATTCGTTGTCTGCTGCATTAATACTACTCATGCTATACCTTTGGTGATTTTAGTATCCATGTAGTTGATTGCAGATTTGATATAGTTTGCCTCTCCTTTTTTCTGCTCTCCTCCAAGTCCACTGGCTTCACCTGAATACTCTTCTCAAAATCCTACTCAGCTCTTTGACTCCTAAGCTTAAAGAGCACCAGGTCTCAGCTTTGTGCTTGTTTCCTTGCTATCTACACTCATTCTCTAGGGACAAGCAGTCACTCATGGATATACTACTATCTATAAAAAAGGTGACTCCCAAATCTCCTCCCCTTTATTCATATAGTTTTCAGGCAGCAAAAGCTATTATACTTTTCAAATAGAGTGTGGCCATTCCATGTTTCTCCTAAGTCCAGAATATAATGAGAACTTATGTAGCAGCTTGATTAAAGCCCCCCAAAGATATTAAGACCTAATCCCTATAATGTTATTTTGAAAGGGAAATACAAAGCAGATGTGAATGAGACCTTGATTTGGGAAGATTATTCTGGGTTATCAGGTTAGGCCTAAATGCAATCTCAAGTATCCTCATAAGAGAAAGACAGAGGTACATTTGAACACACACAAAGGATGATGCAATGAGAAGACAGGGGCAGAGATTTGAATGATGTGGCCACAAGCCAAAGAATACAGAAGCCACCAGAATTTAGGAGATGCAAGGATTATTCCCTAGAGCCTTGAGAAGGAGTACAACCAACCCTGCCAACACCTTGATTTCAGCCCAGTGATACTGATTTTGGACTTCTAGACTCCAGAACTGTGAGAGAATGAATCTCTGCTTTCTTAAGCCACCCAGTTTGTAGTCAGTTGTTACAGCAGCCACAGAAAGTGAATACAACTTACCCTGGACATTGTTGGCACGGCAATGAAGATTGGGCACAGATGTGGATGACCTGACAGACTGAGGGTCTGTTATTCCCTGATTGACAATGACGATCCTAATAGAGATTAGAGATGACACTAGAACATCAGGGTGAAGAACTTTCAAGAAAACTGAGATCTCTCTTTGATTTTTTGACACTTGCTCTGTCACTTTGGACTTGTCACTTAACAACTCTTGGACATATCTACCTCACCTGGAAAACTCAATCCTAACTATAAATATTTCCAACTCTGACAATTTATGATTTCATCTAAATATTTTCACAATTGCTTATGCCTATTACTTTCAAGATGTATTTTCTTCATAAACAGCCTTTGTCTCAGAATCCCCCAATCAGGGGTTCCTGTCACTTGTCTCACTCTGGCTTTTCTACCTTTGGCCAAAGCTGAGCTACCCTCAGGAGTCTGCCTTGTGGAGAAAGTGGAATCCCATTGAATTCTCTTATTCCTGACCCCAGGGTCTGAGTAACATTTCCACCTGGTCCTAGTTTTCACATTAATCTCAGATGAGTAAGATCCTATTCTGGTTTTTAGATGCCATAAAACTCTTATAGTGAGTTTCCCCATCACCTCCTGACAGAATTTGGACAATTCCCAGAGAGTTAATTATGTCTACAAGAGATAATTTGTGTAGGTTAATTACACTCTACTTCTGTTAAAGTCAGCATTGAGACGTAAGTCATCCTAACTCTGATATCTGATACTTTTGTAGTTTTTTTTTAAATGTTGAGCCTTCTTTTTAATTTATTTATTTTTATTTTTGGCTCTGTTGGGTCCCTGCCTCTGCGCGAGGGCCCTCCCCAGCCGTGGCAAGTGGGGACCACTCTTCATCGTGGTGCGCGGGCCTCCCACAGTTGTGGCCTCTCGCTGCGGAGCACAGGCACCAGATGCGCAGACTCAGCAGCCGTGGCTCACGGGACCAGCTGCCCTGCAGCATGTGGGACCCTCCCAGACCAGGGCCCAAACCCGTGCCCACCGCACCGGCAGGCAGACTCCCAACCACCGCGCCACCAGGGAAGCCCACTTTTGTAGTTTTTATAATATTTTCAATACTCTCTCATTCTTACCAACACGTAAGCATTTTCTCTCTCTCTCTCATTCTCTCTCTCCCTCTCTCTTCTCTAACACTCTCAATCAAAACAAATTTCAATATAAAATATTTACACATGAATTATCCCCAAATTGAAATACTGTATTCACATTCATATCAGAAATGTCCCCAATACACCTTCACTGATTTTTTTTTTGTCTTCTGTTTTTTGTCAGAGGTACTGGATATTCCTTTACCTTCTGTGAGAAACCCACTTTCCCTTTGAAGATTCCACTAAACTGCTCTGTTCTCTCACAAGAATGAAACAGGTTCTCAACAGAAAATTATTTAAACACATACCTTGTCCATATATATTAATAGACAGAACAAAACAAATACATACAACTGAATAATGGTTCAGAAGGATCATGATGTATACCCACCATGTCCACACAAGGACAATAGTAACTTAGGATTTTTCAGACAGCAGAAAGCACAGAGCAGAGATATAGGTTAGATCTACTGGATTTTTGGATGCCATTGATGGGATAAAGTGTGAGGAAGAAGTTGATTACCCAACAGTGGAGATCAGAGAGACCAACAACACTCATAGTTGATGGAGACTCTAGCCCTGGTCACTGCCATGTTTAGCATGAGACAGACAGATTGACTCTTTCTCAGAGAGAGGAAAAAGAATATGTTCAAAATAGAGTTTTGAGAAGTAGAACAAAGATGTGGGAAGAAGAAGTTCCTACTGTGATGCCTTAACACAGCAAACCCTCCATAGACATCATTGGTAGTGACAGCAGCAACAATAGCTCTTATCATGCACCAAGTGGGGGTCTGGAGGTGAGGTGTTGTACAGGAGTGGGAGGGGGCAACAGGAGGGTAGACTAACCAGGGTTAATGTAAATTATGCAGATAAGAGCGTAATGAAACTCAGACATCTCGAAGAAGCCCATTTTGTTTTGAGGTGACTCTAATTTTTTATATCTCCATTTTTAGAAAGACTGAAGTCCACATTACTAAATTTCAAACTTCTGGTTCAAATGATCTTCTTTGAAACAACCAGAACCAAATAACACTATCCTAAATTTATCCAAGAGCCATAGCAATTTGACAATATCCCTCAAGAGCTCTAAGAAGTTTTATACTATAACATTATTATCCCACTTCTAGGATCTTTTCATCAAAAAATGTTCAAGATATAAAGATATCTACAAAATGTTTATCTCAGCACTCTTTGCTATAGAGAAATCTATAAACTACTTTTTTATAGAGAATACTACTTCATTATAGAGAAAAACTAAAAACTACCTAAATAGCCCACAATAGAGAAATGATTGCTAGTTGTGATATAGTCATGATAAATTACTTTATGGTTATTTTTAAAATTTTAGACATAAAAAAGAAAAATATACATAGAAATATACATATTCATATTATATCAATCACTGCTCATTTTTGGATTGTGTAAACTTGGATAACATCTGCTTTATTATATATATATATATATATATATATATATATATATATATATATATATACATATACACGTATATATACACTAAATATTTGTATTTCCACAGGTTCTTTCACTGATAATGCATTTGTTTTATAAGTGATATCAATTATATAAATAAGTTAAAACTTTAGAGCCATGCTATAAATTACGAAGTGGTCAATTAATGTGTGTTTTGACGTTTATTGAGTGCCTACTATGATTCAGTCCCTGGGAATACCAAAGTATATAAGGCATTTTAAACATTAGCCAAGAGAGTAAGAAAATAGCCCAGAGAGTAATAAAACTTCATTTAAAAGTTTTATTCATTTAGTCACATACATTTACAAGTGCAAGTCTGTATAGTGTCAGTATTCACCTTAGGTCCTTGACAAAATCCACACTTCTGACAGAAAGAAAAAACATCATCAGCATCAATCATTAAGAAAATGATGATGAACAAAACTGAGTACACAATAATTATTTTAAATTCATCTTCATAGAAAAAGACAATGAAGAATACTTCAAGTGGCAAATATAAATGTTTTTACAAACAATTATGGAAAGTATCATTTAAAATTTTTGCTAACAATGAGATCCAATTACTAAATGTATTGAAGAATTCTCTAAGATGCATTAATGCATATGATCTAGAGTTCATTGCTATAAATATCTTCATTTCAGACACATATTAATTCAATTTTCCTGTATTTCTGGATATAAAATGCATTTAATCGATACATTTTGATATCAAATTAGCAAAACTTTCATTTTTATTCTGAAAGGTTATGTTGTGTATATTAAATTTTAATTATTATATGTTTCTTATGTTTCTCATTTGTAAACCTTTGGATTGTTTTGTTTAATATAGCCAAAAGTCAAAAAGAAAGAGCCATGAAATTATTCATGCAAAATATGTGCACCACAAAAGAGTCTCATAGAATTAGACATCGGGTCTGAAGATAATGAGTTGGATTTTATTCATTACCGTGGTACCAATTTTAATAGAGCAAACTGAATAGTTTTGGAAAAGTTTGCTCACATTAATAAATTGTTGGGTGTTTCATTCTTCTGCTCAGTGAAACTATTTCAGCAAAAAAAAAGGGAAGCAGGATTCTGCAACATGGTGACATGAACATGATCTCCCCTCCTCTCACTTCCAACTTCCCTAAAACAAACAGCTGCTGAAGCCCATACACGGGCTCATTTAAGTCCTAGTCTGTGTTTTATCTTCTGCAGTAAAAATCAGTGTAAGAGCCTTCTCTCTCACACAAGATCGCCAAGATAGCTTAGGAAACCAATCTTAAAAAACCCTAACAGATGAACTTCTGTTACAGCACCCTGAGGAGTAATGCAGAACAGCTCCCAAATAAAACTGGTAAAAATTATAACAGTGACAATTTTTTAAATGACAATTTAAAATCTCTGAAAATGGTCCTAAGGACATATAGCCAATGAAGAAATATTTAATTGAGAAAACCTACTAAAACTAAAGTAGAAACAATGAGTCTGTGGCATTTGAACCATAGCCCATTCCCTCCATCTTCCATCCCAGCTCAGTGTTATGGAAACTCTACTCCAGACAGGTGCAACTTAGCATACAATGATTCTTCTTCAACAGCTGTCAGTCAGAGGGCTATGGTATCTTTCCAGGAGATGCAAGGCATCAACATTTCCAATCATGCTTCAGTTAGCTGTTGCAGAGACTATGTTCTAGGGAAACACAGTCAAGAGTCAGTTCTTATGTCCAGTTCCTACTTGTGGGATAGAGACTCTATCCTGAGTGAAGCAAATTAAGAATACTGGGGCCAGATAACCTATACTTCAGTTTGTTTGCCCTGCTTTATAAGAAGCAAGTGGAGAAGACCAGAGCTTACAACCTGGTCTATAACCCTCTATCCCCAGTTGAATGCTTATTTGATAATGGATATCTCTCAGAGAGAAGTATATCATTGTCCCCATCCCCAACTCCAGAGCCGTAACAGATATTTTGCCTCAGGGTAGAGGCAGTCCATAAAACAGAGAGCTCTGAATCTCTTCCCAAGGAACTGACTCAATTGAAACGGAGTGCGGGGAATTAAACCCAAGCGAATTTTCAAAACAATGGAAAGTATGGTGAAAAGTAATTAAAAGGAAGCTGGTAGATTCCTTAGAAATATAAGCTACACTATTATATGACTAATTTTCCAGGAAAAAAAAAAAACAGGAAAAGAGACCAAAACAATTTCAAATACAGACCTCAAAAACTATCCTTGTAAAGGTGAGTGAATTTCATTGAATGACTCTGTGAAGCAATTTATGTCCCAGGTCATTTTCGAAAATGATAGAGAAATAATCTAGAAATTAGTAGAGCTTAACATCTAGGTGTTATTACAAAAAACAAACAAACAAACAAAAATCATCATCCCAGGATGACAGTGTTCATACCCAAGACTTCACCTTCATGTGGCAATGCCAATGGCTCATACTGTGGGGGTGAAATAGACTTTGCTAAAATAATCCTTCCAGTCACTAAAAATATTAATGAACAAATACCAATAAATCCCAGAGGGTAGAAAGGAGAACAATATCCAAAGTTTCTACAACATTAAATATATATACATATTCATATATGTATTTAATATATATTTGTGGGGGGGTGACTATATTGAAAAAATATATTGTAACAACTGTGTCAATGTTATAGCAATTTTATCAGTATGAGATATATATATAGATAGATATAGATATAGATATATCATGCAAATAAATAGGAAGTTCTGACATTTACACAGAAAAAAATAAACTGAGCAATGGAAAAATAGAAACTCCCTGTGAGATCAACAAGATGTTAGATTTAACAGTTAAAGGCTTCAATGTAGCAATTATAAATATATTTTTAAAACTAAAGAAAACCATGCTAAAAGAAGTAAAAAAAAAGATATGATGATAAAGTTGTAGCAAATAAGACATATTAATATAGAGATAGAAATAATATTGTAAAAACAATAGAAATTTGGAGCTGAAAAAAACAATAACTGAAAGAAACATCCCCTAGAGGGATCCAATAGTAGATATGAACTGGCAGAAGAAAGAATTAGTGAACTTGAAAATAAATCAGTAGAGCTTATGCAGTCTGAGTTATATAGAGAAAAAAATAATGAAGAAAAATAAAAAGGTGCAGAGAAATATAGAAAATCATTAAGCTCATCAATGTATGCACAAAGCTATTCCAGGAGAACAGGAAGGAGAAAAGGAGGAGAAACAAATATTTAAATAAATAATAGAAGAAAAATGTCTAAATCTAATGAAAAACTTTAATCCACACATCAACGAAGCTTAAAGGACTCTAAGTAGGATAAACACAAAGCTATCCAGAAACATCATAGTAAGAGGATCAATAAGGAAATAGAAGAATTGAACAGTGCTATAAACCAAATAGGCCTACACAGAGCTCTGTAGAACACCCCATCCAAAACAGTAGAATGTATACTCTTCTGAAGGGCAAAAAGAGAATACTCCAGGATAGACCAAACAGTAGGCCATAAAACAAACCTTAATATATTTTAAAGAACTGACAGAAGATAAATGTCTATGCTCTCATAACCACAGTGGAATAAGATATAAATCAATAATAGAAAGAAATTAAGGAAACTCAGAAATATGTAAAAACTGAAACATCACATTCCTAAATAACTAATGCATCAAAAAAGAAATAAGAAACTATAAATTACTTTTAATGGAATTAAATGAAGACACAACATGCTAAAACTTACGGATTTCACTGAAAATAGTGCTTAAGGAATTTTTATAGCTGAAAAGGCCTACATTAAAAAAGAAAAATTCAATAACCTAATCTTTCAACATAAGAAATTAATAAAAAAATGAAACCTATGTCAAACAGAAGGAAATAACAAAAATTAGAGCAGAAATTAATGAAATAGGAAATAGAAAAACAGTATAAAAATCAACAAAACCCAAAATTGGTTATTTGAAAAGATCAACAAAATGGCAAAACTTTCATTAGATTGAAAAAGAAATTAAGAGAAAAGACTCAATGAAAGGAAACAGAAATAAAATAGCAGATATTCCTACTGATTCTACTAAAATTAAAAGGAATATGAAAAACTGTATGACAATACATGATAACTTAGAAGAAATGTACAAATTCCTGGAAAAACAAAAATAAGCAAAGCTGAATCCAGAAAAAATAGAGAATCTGAATAGTCACATAACAAGTGAAGTATTTTAATTACTAATGAATAAACTACCACCACCATCAACAAAAAGTCCAAGCTGATATGGCTTCCCTGGTGAATTTTACCAAATATTTAAAGAAGTAATACTATTTCTTCACAAACTGTCAAAAAAAATAATAGAAGTTAGGGAACCCTTCCAAATTCATTTTATAAGGCCAATATTAACCAGATATCAAACCAGATGAAGATATAAAAAAAATAAATCTACAGAATAGTTATCTATTATATAGATGCTGAAGTGCTCAAAACAATACTAGCAAATCAAATCTAACAACATATAATATAGGCAAATTTATAGAGACAGAAAGTAGAATACTGGTTGCCTAGGGCTTGGGGTATGGGTGACTGGCAGTGAGGTGATAGTTAAAGTGTATAAGGGGGTAGCTTCAAGATGGCAGAAGAGTAAGACATGGAGATCACCTTCCTCCCCACAAATACATCAGAAATATAACTACATGTGGAACAGCTCCTACAGAACACCTACTGAACGTTGGCAGAAGACCTCAGACCACCCAAAAGGCAAGAAACTCCCCACATGCCTGGGTAGGGCAAAAGAAAAAAGAAAAAACAGAGACAAAAGAATAGGGAAGGGATCTTCACCAGTGGGAGGGAGCTGTGAAGGAGGAACGGTTTCCACATACTAGGAAGGCCCTTTGCGGGCAGAGACTGTGGGTGGCGGAGGGGGGAAGCTTTGGAGCCACGGATGAGAGTGCAGCAACAGGGGTGTGGAGGGCAAAGCAGAGAGATTCCCACACAGAGAATCAGTGCCCACCAGGACTCACCAGCCCGAGAGGCTTGTCTGCTCACCCGCCGGGACGGGTTGGGGCTGGGAGCTGAGTCTCTGGCTTCGGATGGATCCCATGGAGAGGACTGAGGCTGGCTGCGTGAACACATCCTGAAGGGAGCTAGTGCACCACAGCTAGCCAGGAGGGAGTCTGGGAAAAAGTCTGGAGCTGCCGAAGAGGCAAGAGAGGAGAAAGGATTAAGAACACTGCATAAAGGAGCTCCAGAGACAGGCACAAGCCGCGGCTATCAGCACAGACCACAGAGATGGACATGAGACGCCAAGGCTTCTGCTGCAGTTACCAAGAAGCCTGTGTGCAAGCACAGGTTACTATCCACACCTTCCCTCCCTGGAGTCTGTGCAGCCCGCCACTGCCAGGGTCCCATGATTCAGGGACAACTTCCCCAGGAGAACACACGGCACACCTCAGGCTGGTGCAACATCACACTGGCCTCTGCCACTGAAAGCTTGCTCTGCACTCCGTACCCATCCCTCCCCACCACCTGAGTGAGCCAGAGCCCCCAAATCAGCTGCTCCTTTAATCCAGTCCTGTCTGAGTGAAGAACAGATGACCTCAGGTGACCTACAGTCAGAGGAGGGGCCAAACACAAAGCTGAGCCCCAAGAGCTGTGTGAACAAAGAAGAGAAAGGGAAATCTCTCCCAGCACCCTCAGGAGCAGCGGATTAAATCTCCACAATCAACTTGATGTACCCTGCATCTGTGGAATACCTGAATAGACAACAAATCATCCCTAATACTGGAGGTGGACTTTGGAAGCAATGATATATTTTTTATTTCCCTTTTTCTCTTTTTGTGAGTGTGTATATGTATGCTTCTGTGTGTGATTTTTTCTGTAGGGCTATGCTTTTACCATTTATCTTGGTGTTCTGTCTGTCCTTTTTTTTTTTTTTTTAGTATAGTTTTTAACACAGGTTATCATTGGTGGATTTATTTTTTGGTTTGGCTGCTCTCTTCTTTCTTTCATTTTCTAAAAATTACTTAAAAATTTTTTTAATAGTTACTTCTGATATTAATAACTTTTATCTTATTTCATTTTATTTATTTTATTTTATCCCTTTTTCTTTCTTTCTTTCTTTCCCTCTTTCTTTCTCTCTCCCTTTCTTTCTCTCTCTCCCTTTCTTTCTTTCTTTCTTTCTTTCTTTTCTTCACCCTTTTATTCTGAATCATGCAAATGACAGGCTCCTGGTGCTCCAGCCAGGTGTCAGGGCTGTGATATGAGGTGGGAGAGTGAAGTTCAGGACATTGGTCCACCAGAGACCTCCCAGCTCCATGTAATATCAAATGGTGAAAATCTCCCAGACGTCCATATCTCAATGCCAGGACCCAGCTCGACTCAACAACCAGGAGGTTACAGTGCTGGATACCCTATGCCAAACAACTAGCAAGACAGAAACACAACCCCACCCATTAGCAAAGAGGCTGCCTAAAATCAAAATAAGGTCACAGACACCCCAAAACACACCACCAGACCTGGACATGCCCACCAGAAAGACAAGATCCAGCCTCATTTACCAGAACCCAGGCACTAGTCCCCTCCACCAAGAAGCCTACACAACCCACTGAACCAACCTTAGCCACTGGAGGCAGACACCAAGAACAATGGGAACTATGAACCTGCAGCCTGTGAAAATGAGACCTCAAACACAGTAAGTTAAGCAAAATGAAATGACAAGGAAACACACAACAGATGAAGGAGCAAGGTAAGAATGCACCAGACTTAACAAATGGAGAGGAAATAGGCAGTCTACTTGAAAAATATTTCAGAATAATGATAGTAAAGATGATCCAAAATCTTGGAAATAAAATGGAGAAAATAAAAGAAATGTTTAACAAGGACCGAGAAGAACAAAAATACAAACAAATGATGATGAACAACCCAATAAATGAAATTAAAAATTCTCTAGAAGGTATCAATAGCAGAATAACTGAGGCAGATGAATGGATAAGTGACCTGGAAGATAAAATAGTGGAAATAAATACTGCAGAGCAGAATAAAGAAAAAAGAATGAAAAGAATTGAGGGCAGTCTCAGAGACCTCAGGGACAGAATTAAATGCACCAACATTCGAATTCTAGGGGTCCCAGAACAAGAAGAAAAAAAGAAAGGGACTGAGAAAATATTTGAAGAGATTATAGTTTAAAACTTCCTTAATATGGGAAAGGAAATATTAATTAAGTCCAGGAAGGCCAGAGAGTCCCATACAGGATAAATCCAAGAAGAAACATGCCAAGACACATATAATCAAACTATCAAAAATTAAATACAAAGAAAAAATATTAAAAGCAGCAAGGGAAAAACAACAAATAATATACAAGGGAATCCCCATAAGGTTAACAGCTGATCTCTCAGCAGAAACTCTGCAAGCCAGGAGGGAGTGACAAGACATATTTAAAGTGATGAAGGAGAAAAACTTACAACCAAGCTTACTCTACCCTGCAAGGATCTCATTCAAATTTGACAGAGAAATTAAAATCTTTACAGACAAGAAAAAGCTACAAGAAATCAGCACCACCAAACCAGCTTCATAACAAATGCTAATGGAACTTCTCTAGGCAGGAAACACAAGAGAAGGAAAACACCTACAACAAACCCAAAACAATTAAGAAAATGGTAATAGGAACATATATATCGATAATTACCTTAAATGTAAATGGATTAAATGCTCCAACCAAAAGACACAGACTGGCGGAATGGAAACAAAAACACGACCCGTAATATGCTATCTACAAGAGACCTACTTCAGACTTAGGGACACATAAAGAATGAAAGTGAGGGGACAGAAATAGATATTCCATGCAAACGATAATCAATAGAAAGCTGGAGTAACAATTCTCATATCAGAAAAAATAGACTTTAAAATAAATATTATTAAAAGAGACAAAGAAGGACACTACATAATGATCAAGGGATCAATCTAAGAAGATATAACAATTGTAAATATTTATGCACCCAACATAGGAGCACCTCAATACATAAGGCAAATACTAACAGCCATAAAAGGGGAAATCGACAGTAACACATTCATAGTAGGGGACTTTAACACCCCACTTTCACCAGTGGACAGACCATCCAAAATGAAAATAAATAAGGAAGCACAAGGTTTAAATTATACATTAAACAAGATGGACTTAACTGATATTTATAGGACATTCCATCCAAAAACAAGAGAATACACATTTTTTGCAAGTGCTCATGGAACATTCTCCATAATAGATCATATCTTAGGTCACAAATAAAGGCTTGGTAAATTTAAGAAAATTGAAATTGTATCAAGTATCTTTTCTGACCACAAGACTATGAGACTAGATATCAATTACAGGAAAAGATCTGTAAAAAAATACAAACACATGGAGGCTAAACAATACACTACTTAATAACGAAGTGATCACTGAAGAAAGCAAAGAAGAAATCAAAGTATACCTAGGAACAAATGACAATGGAGACACGACAACCCAAAACCTATGGGATGCAGCAAAAGCAGTTCTAAGAGGGAAGTTAATAGCAATACAATCCTACCTTAAGAAAAAGGAAACATCTCGAATAAACAATCTAACCTTGCACCTAAAGCAATAAGAGGAAGAAGAAAAAAAAGACCCCAAAGTTAGCAGAAGGAAAGAAATCATAAAGATCAGATCAGAAATAAATGAAAAAGAAATGAAGGAAATGATAGCAAAGATCAATAAAACTAAAAACTGGTTCTTTGAGAAGATAAACAAAATTGATAAGCCATTAGCCAGACTCATCAAGAAAAAAAGGGAGGAGACTCAAATCAAAAGAATTAGAAATGAAAATGGAGAAGTAACTACTGACACTGCAGAAATACAAAGGATCATGACAGATTACTACAAGCAACTCTATGTCAATAAAATGGATAACCTGGAAGAAATGGACAAATTCTTAGAAATGCACAACCTCCTGAGACTGAACCAGGAAGAAATAGAAAACATGAAAAGACCAAACAAAAGCACTGAAATTGAAACTGTGTTTAAAAATCTTCCAACAAGCAAAACCCAGATGGCTTCACAGGCTAATTCTATCAAACATTTAGAGAAGAGCTAACACCTATGCTTCTCAAACTTTTCTAAAATACAGCAGAGGGAGGATCACCTCCAAACACATTTTATGAGGCCACCATCATGCTGATACCAAAACCAGAAGTCACAAAGAAAGAAAACTACAGGCCAATGTCACTGATGAACATAGATGCAAAAATCCTCAACAAAATACTAGGAAACAGAATCCAACGGAACATTAAAAGGATCATACACCATGATCAAGTGGGGTTTATCCCAGGGATGAAAGGATTCTTCAATATATGCAAATCAATAAATGTGATACACCATATTAACAAATTGAAGGAGAAAAATCATATGCTCATCTCAATAGATGCAGAGGAAGCTTTTGACAAAATTCATCACCCACTTATGACAAATACCCTCCAGAAACCAGGCATAGAGGGAACTTACCTCGACATAATAAAGGCCATATATGACAAACCCACAGTCAACATCGTCCTCAATGGTGAAAAATTGAAACCATTTCCACTATGATCAGGAACAAGACAAGGTTGCCCAGTCTCACTAATATTGTTTAACATAGTTTTGGAAATGTCAGCCACAGCAATCAGAGAAGAAAAAGAAATAAAAGGAATCCAAGGGCTTCCCTGGTGGCTCAGTGGTTGAGAGTCCACCTGCCGATGCAGGGGACACGGGTTCGTGCCCCGGTCTGGGAAGATCCCACATGCCGCAGAGCGGCTGGGCCCGTGAGCCATGGCCACTGAGCCTGCACGTCCGGGGCCTGTGCTCTGCAACGGGAAAGGCCACAACAGTGAGAGGCCCGTGTACCGCAAAAAAAAAAAAAAAAAAAGGAATCCAAATTGGAAAAGAAGAAGTAATGCAGTCACTGTTTGTAGATGAAGTGATACTATTCATAAAGAATCCTAAAGATGCCACCAGAAAACTACTAGAGGTAATTGATGAATTTGGTGAAGTAGCAGGACACAAAATTAATGAACAGAAATCTCTTGCATTCCTATACACTAATGATGAAAAATCTGAAAGTGAAATTAAGGAAACACTCCCATTTACCATTGCAACAAAAAGAATAAAATACCTAGGAATAAACTTACTTAGAGAGACAAAAGACCTGCATGCAGAAAACTATAAGACAGTGATGAAAGAAATTAAAGATGGTACAAATAGATGGAGATATATACCATGTTCTTGGATTGGAAGCATCGAGATTGAGAAAATGACTCTACTACCCAAAGCAATCTACAGATTCAATGCAATCCCTATCAAACTACCACTGGCCTTTTTTGCAGAACTAGAATAAAAACTTTCACAATTTGTATGGAAACACAAAAGACCTGGAATAGCTAAAACAATCTTAAGAAAGAAAAACGGAGGTGAAAGTATGAGGCTCCCTGACTTCAGACTATACTACAAAGCTACAGTAAGCATGTATAGTAAGCAAGACAGTATTGGCACAAAAACAGAAATATAGATCAATGGAACAGGATAGAAAGCCCAGAGATAAACCCACACACATATGGCCACCTTATCTTTGATAAAGGAGGCAAGAATAAACAATGGAGAAAAGACAGCCTCTTCAATAAGTGGTTCTGGGAAAACTGAACATCTACATGTAAAAGAATGAAATTAGAACACTCCCTAACACCATACACAAAAACAAACTCAAAATAGATTAAAGACCTAAATGTAAGGCCAGACACTATCAAACTCTTAGAGGAAAACATAGGCAGAACACTCTATGACATAAATCACAGCAAGATCCTTTTTGACCCACCTCCTAGACAAATGGAAATAAAAACAAAAATAAACAAATGGGACCTAATGAAACTTAAAAGCTTTTGCACAGCAAACAAAACCATAAACAAGACGAAAAGACAACCCTCAGAATGGGAGAAAATATTTGCAAATGAAGCAACTGACCAAGGATTAGTCTCCAAAATTTACAAGCAGCTCATACAGTTCAATATCAAAAAAACAAACAACCCAATCCAAAAATGGGCAGAAGACCTAAATAGACATGTCTCCAAAGAAGATATACAGATTGCCAACAAACACATGAAAGAATGCTCAACATCATTACTCATTAGAGAAATGCAAATCAAAACTACAATGAGATATCATCTCACACCAGTCAGAATGGCCATCATTAAAAATTCTAGAAACAATAAATGCTGGAGAGGGTGTGGAGAAAAGGGACCCTCTTGCACTGTTGGTGGGAATGTAAATTGATACAGCCACTATGTAGAACAGTATGGAGGTTCCTTAAAAAACTAAAAATAGAATTACCATATGATCCAGCAATCCCACTACTGGGCATATACCCTGAGAAAACCGTAATTCAAAAAGAGTCATGTACCACAATGTTCGTTGAAGCTCTATTTACAGTAGCCAGGACATGGAAGCAACCTAAGTGTCCATTGACAGATGAATGGATAAAGAAGATGTGGCACATATAGACAATGGAATATGACTCAGCCATAAAAATAAATGAAATTGAGTTATTTGTAGTGAGATGGATAGACCTAGATTCTGTCATACAGAGTCAAGTAAGTCATAAAGAGAAAAACAAATACCATACGCTAATAAATATATATGGAATCTAAAAAAATAAAAAATTTTCATTAACAACCTAGGGGCAAGATGGGAATAAAGATGCAGACCTACTAGGGAGTGGACTTGAGGACACGGGGAAGGATAAGTGTAAGCTGGGACAAAGTGAGAGAGTGGCATGTACACATGTGCACTACCAAATGTAAAATAGATAGCTAGTGGGAAGCAGCCGCATAGCACAGGGAGATCAGCTCTGTGCTTTGTGACCACCTAGAGGGGTGGGATAGGGAGAGTGGGAGGGAGGGAGATGCAAGAGGCAAGAGATATGGAGATATTTGTATATGTATAACTGATTCACTTTGTTATAATGCAGAAACTAACACACCATTGTAAATCAATTATACTCCAATAAAGATGTTGAAAAAACTAAAATAAAGTGTATGAGGTTTATGTTTTGAGGTGATGAATGTATTCTATAAATGATCTTGGTAGTGATCAGTAACTTTATGAATATGCTAAAAAACACTGAATTGTACAACTTAAGAAGTTATTTGAATTATGTCTCAAAACTGATGTAACCAAAAAAGGTACTCTACTGTATAATAAATAAGTTACATTTGTCAAAAGCTTTTTCTATATCTATTGAGATGATCATATGGCTTTTAGTCTTCAATTTGTTAATGTAATATATCACATTGATGGATTTGTGAATATTGAAAAATACTTGTGCCACTTTTATTAATCCCACTGGATCATGGTTTATGATCCTTGTAATGTTTTGTTTCATTCAGACTGATAATATTTTGTTGAGAATTTTTGCATCTACATTCATCAGTGATATTGGCCTGTAAGTTTCTTTATTTTTGATATCTTTTTCTGGTTTTGGTATCAAGGTGATGTATTCAGAAGTGTTCCTTCTTCTGCTAATTTTTGGAAGTTTTAGAAGGATAGATGTTAAATCTAAGTATTTGGTAGAATTCCCCTGTGAAGCTATCTGGTCTGCATTTTTGTTTGTTGGGAGTTTTCAAAGAACTGATTCAATTTAGTTACTGGTAATTGTTCTCTTCATATTTTCTATTTCTTCCTGGTTCAGTCATGTAAGATTGTACATTTTTAAGAAGTTTTCCATTTCTTCTAGGTTGTCCATTTTATTGGCATAGAATTTTTTGTAGTAGTCTCTTATTGTCCTTTGTGTTTTTGTGGTATAGACTGTACCTTTTCCATCTTTTGTTAATGAGTCTGGCTAAAGGCATTAATTTTATTTATCTTTTCAAAGAACCAGCTTTCTCTTTCATTTATCTTTTCTATTGTTTTCTTCATCTCTATTTCAATTGTTTCTGACTTTTATGATTTCTTTCCTTCTTCTAACTTTAGGTTTTGTTTGTTTTTCTTTCTCTAGTTGCTTTAGGTGTAAGGTGAGGTTGTTTATTTGAGATTTTCCTTATTTTCTGAGGTAAGATTGTGTCAGTATAAACTTCCCTCTTAGAACTGCTTTTGTTGTGTCCCACAGGTTTTGAATCATTGTGTTTTCACTTTCATTTGTCTCCAGGTATTTTCTTTTATCTCCTCTTTGATTTTTTCAGTGATCCATTGGTTGCATATTGTTTAGCCTCCACGTTTTTGGGTTTTTTTCTTGTAGTTGATTTCCAGTCTCATAACATTGTGATCAGAAAAGATACTTGCTATAATTTCAATTTTCTTAAATTTAATGAGGCTTGCTTTGTGGCCAGCATGTGTTCTTCCTGGAGAAGGTTCCATGTGTACCTGAAAAGAATGTGTATTCTGCTGCTTTCATATAGAATGCTCTATAAATATCAATTAAGTTAATCTGGTCTCATGTGTCATTTTTAAAATTAATTTTTATTGGAATATAGTTGATTTACAATGTTATGTGAGTTTCTGCTGTACAGCAAAATGAATCAATTATGTATATATATATACATATATATAATATAATATATATATATAAGTATATATATATATTATATTATATATATATATATAATCAACTCTTTTTTAGATTCTTTTCCCATATAGGTCATTACAGAGTATTGAGTAGAGTTCCCTGTGCTATACAGTAGGTTCTTATTAGTTATCTATTTTATATATAGTAGTGTGTTTATGTCATTCCTAGTTGCCCAATTTATTCCTCACATCCCCCTTCCCCCTTGGTAACCATAGCTTGCTTTCTACATCTGTGACTCTATTTCATAAATAAATTCATTTGTACCATTTTTTTAGATTCCTCATGTAAGTGATAACATATCATATTTCTCTTTCTCAGTCTGACTTACTTCACTCAGTATGACAATCTCTAGGTCCATCCATGTTGCTGCAAATGGCTTATTTCATTCTTTTTTATGACTGAGTAATATTCCATTGTATATATATACCATATATTCTTTTATTTATTTATTTATTTATTTTTTTGTGCGGTACATGGGCCTCTGACTGTTGTGGCCTCTCCTGTTGTGGAGCATAGGCGCCAGACACACAGGCTCAGCGGCCATGGCTCATGGGCCTAGCCACTCCGTGGCATGTGGGATCTTCCCGGACTGAGGCACAAACCTGTGTCCCCTGCAATGGCATGTGGACTGTCAACCACTGGGCCACCAGGGAAGCCCCCATATAATCTTTGTTCATTCCTCCACCTATGGACATTTAGGTGGCTTCCATGTCCTGGCTATTGTAAATCATGCTGCAATGAACATACAGGTACATGTATCTTTTCGAATTATGGTTTTCTCTGGATATGTGCACAGGAGTGGGATTACTGGATTATATGGTAACTCTATTTTCAGTATTTTAAGGAACATCCATATTGTTCTCCATAATGGCTGCTCCAATTTACATTGCAATGAACAGTGTGTGAGGGTTCCCTTTTCTTCACACCCTCTCCAGCATTTATTGTTTGTAGAGTTTTTGATGATGGCAATTCTGACCAGTGTGAGGTGATACCTCATTGTAGTTTTGATTTGCATTTCTCTAGTAATCTGTGATGCTGAGCATATTTTCATGTGCTTTTTGGCCACCTGTATGTCTTTTTGGAGAATTGTCTAATTAGATCTTCTGCCCACTTTTTGATTGGGTTATTTGTTTTTTTTTTTTTTTTGGATATTGAGCTGCATGAGCTATTCTTATACTTTGGAGATTAATCCCTTTTTGCTTGCTTCATTTGCAAATATTTTCTCCCATTCTGAGGGTTGTCTTTTTGTTTTAGTTATTGTGTCCTTTGCTGTGCAAAAGATTTTAGTTCAATTAGGTCCCATTTGTTTATTTGTGTTTTTATTTTTATCTCTCTAGGGGATGGATCAAAAAAAATCTTTCTGCAGTTTATGTCAATGTGTGTTCTGCCTATGTTTTCTAAGAGTTTTATAGTATCTGGACTTATATTTAGGTCTTTAATCCATTTTGAGTTTATTTTTGTGTATGGTGTTAAGCAGTGTTTTAATTTCATTCATTTACATGTAGTTGTCCAGTTTTCCCAGTGGTAACTTTTTTAAGAAACTGTCTTTTCTCCACTGTATATTCCTGTCTCCTTTGTCATAGATTAGGTGACCATTACCATGGTTCATGGGTTTATCTCTGGACTTTCTATCCTGTTCCATTGATCTATGATTTCTGTTTTTGTGCCACTACCATTCTGTTTTGATTACAGTAGCTTTGTACTATAGTCTGAAGTCAGGGAGGCTGATTCCTCTAGCTCCTTTTTTTTTTTTTCTCGAGATTGTTTTTGCTATTTATGGTCTTTTGTATTTTCATACTATATGATTTCACTTATATGTGGATTCTAAATAACAAAGCAAACATACATACATGACAAAACAGAAACAGGTTCATGGATACAGAGAATAAACTGGTGGTTGCCAGAGGGGAGAGCAGTGGAGGATGGGTGAAATTGTTGGAGAGGATTAAGAAGTACAAACTGCCAGTCATAAAATGTCACAAGGATGTAATGCACAGCATAGGGAATATAGTCAATAATATTTTCACAATTTTGTATGGTGATAATTGGTAACTAGACTTCATGTGGTAATCATTTTGTAATGTATAAAAATATCAAATCACTATGTTGTACACCTAAAATAATATAATATTGTAAGTCAATTATACTTCAATTAAAACAATTTTTAATGAAATCCAATGTATTTATTTCTTTCTTTCATGAATTGTACTGTGTTTCCTATCTAAAAACTCATCACCAAGTCCAAAGTCACTAAAATTTTCTCTTGTATTTTCTGTATTCTTATACCTATTTCATAACCTCATTATGGTGATTATTATAGTTTTACAGCACATTTTAAAATTGAAAAATATGAGTCCTCCAATTCTGTTGTCTTCCAATATGTATTTTGTCTATTCTGGATCATCTACATTTTAATATAAGTTTTTGAAAACTCTTACCAAGTTTTACAACATGCATGCCAGAATTTTTAGGGAATTTATTGAGCCTGTAGATTACTTTGGAGTAAACTGTCACATTATAACTCTAAAATATTAATGACTTAATGCAACAAATATTTCTCTCTCACCTTACATGTTATCTTGGCATAACAACAGGTTAGTAACATTGTCTCTGCTCTAGAGAGCTCATAATCTATTGAAAGACATCAGAAATAGAAATTAAAAATTGCATCTCAATATGTTTGTATGGTACTGACTGTTAATAAAGTAATATGTATACTCTAATTTTGCACAAGAGGTGGGAGTGGCCAACTCTACCTTGTAGTGGAGAAAGGGTAGATGACAATCAGATGGAGTTTGCAGGAGTGATGACCAAACTAGTATTGAAGGATTAATGTGAATTTCACAACAGATAATGCATGGCAGAGGTGGTACTTGGGTGGTGGGAGCAGCAAGAAGGTATGGTAAATGGCCAAATCATGAAGAATTTGTATTCCTTGCAAAGGAGTTTGAACATTTATTCATAAAATACAGGAAACTATTAGAACGTGTCAAGGCATGATCAGATTTATTAGAGGTATTGAAAGATTAATTCAATGTGGAGAGTGAAGAATGGACCAGAGTTAGGGTGGGGTAAAAAGGGGGAAAAGTAGATAAGAGGGTAATAAAGAATAACCTATCAAGTAAGTGAAAGTTACCTTACATGACTCATTTATTTGACACTTAAGATCATTGCTTCCCTTTTGATAATTGTTTCCAGAACTTTCCTCAGCAGTGACACCATACCAACTTCTCTAGACCTTTCAGATCATCCCCCTTCACATTTTTGTTTTTGCATATTTCAGTTTTGCATCCAACCTTTCACCTTTCTCCTCATAAAAACCAGCATGTACTTTCTTGATTTTGATCACCTAATTCTCTTAATAGACTTTACTGTTATTTTTCTGGACCAGATATTTGAAATGTAAATTTTAGAAAATGCTTTGTTTGAAATTATTTTTAATGAGGATTTTCTGAAAAATATCTTATAATAATGGGATTTAATTTTCTTTTACCAATGTTTTCTCTACCTGTTCTGAACAAATACGTTGTCTCTTCTCATTATAAATAAATAAATAAGAGAAAAAAGAAAAATAGACAGAAAACAACTTATTAAGGTTGGCTTTAATTCAGTAAAGCCAAAATATTCCAACCCTAACCCTGATTGAGTTGGAACAATTGTGCATATTATTTCAGAGGAAAAGAATCTATTGGAAGAAAAAAAAAATGTCATGACAACTTCTTTGTAATTACTTGTTGGTATACTTTCATGAAGAGTTCAAATGACATTTCCTAAATTTTCACCAATAGACACAGCAGATATATGAGCAAGTTTACATCTGAAAAAATTGTCAAAATAGATTTGCCTAAGTTGAACAGATTTTAATATTTTAATATTCTCAAATTTTCCTCTTGACTCAGGTTTTGATATCAAGGAGGATTGTATGATATGTGTAAAGAAATTAGAAGGAAAACTGCTTTGTATACTAGAAGGAAACAAAGATCCAAATCCTACTTTATCAAAAAAGTCTAAACATAACCCTTCTCCAGCACCCATATGTCAATCTTTGTTCATCTTAGAGAGTTCAAGTAGCTTTCTATAACCTATAAATAACTCCTACTGGAATATTTTCAGAGAGGGGTTAACACATTGATAAATACACCTGAGCTCAGCTACAGGAATTTGGGACTGATGTAATTCCAGAAGGAAATAAGGGACCTGGAGACAGGTTCAAACATACCAATATGCCAATCATAACAAATGGATGCACAGGGTGGTAAATGGGGATTACTCACTCAGCAGTGAGCTGTCTCAAGTTACCCAAGTGCCATAACTGGATATAATAATCACACACTTGTCTTGATTTGTCACAGTCTTAATAGGAGAAACCACTGTCCACTTCAAATGGAGACAGTCGGGCAAACCTGGTCAGATTATTGCTGTCATTATTTCAAGCAAATTAACAGGTTACAAGATTGCTCACCTTATCTGACTCCATTGTGAAGTTTGACAGCCTGGGCATCAAATGAGAAAATACATCAGGCTGATTTGCAAAGAGCTCACCTAAGATGACTCATTCAGTCCAAAGGGTCTTTATTTGGATGAATCGTTAGCAGTGAGACACTTCCCTGGGGTCAGTTTAGCAGTTTAGCACTAAACACAGTTGCCATTTCTTCCAGAAGTCCCTGGAATAGTTGGGTTCTGGGATAAGGCTTTTGAAAAGGGCAGCCTGGCCATTCAAACCCAGTACAGTTACCCTCTGTATCAGGGCTTTCTCCCTGGAAGTCATGGCTTCCCAAGCATCACCAGGGAACCACAGATATATCTACAGGAAAAAAAGTTTTGAGTGTAATTTATTAATGCTGTCACAATTTAACATAAGGGGAAAACTTGGTCAGTGAGTGTTTGAAGGGCAAGAATCCTCTTTAACACACAGTTATTTTCTCTGTATCAGAGCACAATTAACATAACGCTACACTGTCTTGGCTCCCTCATTGTCTTTTAACTGTGTCTCAGCTATGTATGTCCAGGATCTTTGGTGTATGTCAGTGTGTGTTCATGTGTGCCTATACATGTAGGGAGCACTGGTACCATGTTTTCTGTAGCCTCCAGTTATTCCTAGAAGCTGTTTCCCATCCATTCCTAATCATAACCCTGTCTGTCTTAGCTTAATATGTCATGTCATTCAGGATGCAAAAAAGGAGGGGTGGATGGCCCCAACCTCCCACCTTCTACTAAGTCTGGGATAATTGACTTTTCTTTCACATTGTTGATCAGTGCTAATGAAGTTCTGCCTCCTTTTTAAGTTCTTTGCTTAAAATTCCCAAATTCCTTTAAAAAAATCCCCAACATACCAAATTTTCTTTACTATGTCATCAAAGCTGCTGAATACAACATGTCTCTAATTCTGGAGCAAAAGAAATCATTATGCAGAAGTTCCAAGGAATCACTCAAAATTCTCATTACCTGGACCTAGGAAAACCTTGAATGAAAAACTTTATTATTAAAATATTTCAGAGTCTCTCCCAGACTGTATTTGTCTGGCTGCCTACATTATACATTCCCATTTGTTGGACATTGGGAAGCAGGACAATGTGTTCAAAGGATCACAGGATTTGAAAGCATATCCTTTAGTGCTTAAAATCTGCCTTGGCTGTTTAATTGCTTTGTGACATTATGTCATCACATTAGCTGAATTGACACCTGTATTGGTACCTGTATCAATCAGATTTCCAGAGGAAACATACAGTGCATTCAAACTGGGTCATTTCAAGACAATTTAAAGAAAGGACTATTTATAAAAATTTTGAGTGATTGTTTTATCATTTGCTACTTTATTAAAATCTCAAACATATCTGGTGAGTTTTCCTTTAATTCTTTTTAAATTAAAAAACATCTGGCTATACACTAATTTTAAGAGCACAGCTAAAACAATGTATTAATTTTTTAAAAAAGGTGTTATATCAATATTAAATAGACTTTAAGGCAAAAGTCATCATTATGTATACTTAGTATCATTAAATAGTGATAAAAGAACAAATCTGAAATGACAGAAATAATGAGCCTGCGTGCATCTACCAAAATAACATCAAAAATTATCAAAAAATATTGACAGAATTTCCAGGAAAAATGGACAAGTAAACAGCCATGTTGCAAGATTTTAAGACCTCTTTTTCAAAACTGAAAATCAAGTGAACAAAAATTGTTAACAATATTGAAGAATTGAGAAATAAAGGGAACAAAAGTGGATGCAAAGCAATTCTCAACAAATATTAAAAGACCCTGTTATTATAAGACCACATTTTTCAGACTATAATTAATGGTCAATCAAGATGTAATAACTAGCACTTAAAACTGTATAGAACTAAGTGCATAAGGAAAATTCATGCTGCTAAAACTGGTATCTAAAGGAAAATTTATAGTGTGAAAAGCATATATTAGAAAACAAGAAAGAGTATGAATTAATCTAAGTGCTCAACTCACAAAGTTAGGAGCACCATGAAAAACTGACAGAGCAAATACAGAAATATTAGGGAAGAAAATTTAAAAATAAAGACAAAAACTTAATAAAATATTAAGAGCAACATAACTTTCTAATATGTGAATATTAATTGTCATTACTGATATACCTGATTGTTTTATTCCATTCCACCTGATATTTTCCCTGTATTTTTATGCAAATTTTTTAACTTTCATTTTCTCCTTTCTGCCCCCCATTAGATTTGTGATATATTATTGATTCTCATTTTTCTCTTCTACTGTTTTCAAATTTTTTCTCCTCTATTGTTTTGAAAACTACTCCACTCTTATTTTTTTTTTATTATTATTTTTTTTTTGCAGTACGCGGGCCTCTCACTGTTGTGTCCTCTCCCGTTGTGGAGCACAGGCTCCGGACGTGCAGGCTCAGCAGCCATGGCTCAAGGGCCCAGCCACTCCGCGGCATGTGGGATCTTCCTGGACCGGGGCACGAACCCGTGTCCCCTGCATTGGCAGGCGGACTCTCAACCACTGTGCCACCAGGGAAGCCCCTATTCTCCACTCTTGATTGGAAACTGAGAATCAATACAATTAGAATTTGATTCTTTAAAAAAAAATTAAACTCTCAGATAAACTTAGGCTAGATTTATCAGCAAATAAGATATAGTACAAAATAAAATAATATTAAAAGTAAAGAAGGCAACATAACCAAATTTAAATATATATATAAACAAAGCTATACCAGGATATAACTTGGCCCATCAAAATAATCTTGTACTTTTAAAGATTTAAGTTAGTTCAGGGCTTCCCTGGTGGTGCAGTGGTTGAGAATCTGCCTGCCAATGCAGGGGACACGGGTTCAAGCCCTGGTCTGGGAAGATCCCACATGCCGTGGAGCAACTGGGCCCATGAGCCACAACTACTGAGCCTGCACATCTGGAGCCTGTGCTCTGCATCAAGAGAGGCCATGACAGTGAGAGGCCCGCACACTGTGATGAAGAGTGGCCCCCGCTCACCGCAACTGGAGAAAGCACTTGCACAGCAACAAAGACCCAACACAGCCTAAAATAAATAAATAAATAAATAAAAATTTAAAAAAGATTTAAATTAGTTCATTAGCAAAACTGGAGGGGATTTGTAGAGTAAAAACGACTCTAAATTTTTGTTGCTGCTTACTAATGCTACTCCCTGTAGTCCTATATGTCTGTTACTCTCAGACCTGTGTGAAGAACTGTAAAGTGTCTGGGGTGTTTATGCTACTTGAATGCTAACAAGTTAACCTGCCTCCAGTTTTATAATGCTGGTAGAAGACACGAGACTCCTAGGTCAGAGACAAAAGACTTCATTACTTACAGCACAGCAGGCACTCTGAGCTTCAATTTCATGGCAGGTGCAATAGTCCACCAAATCCCAAGGGGACAATAAGCACATAGAACTAGAAGGATGCTGTATACACAGTGTTGTGCATCATGGCTGAGGAATTTTGTGCTCAGGAAACCCTATTAAGTTATAAGAGGATGGTAGAAAACCTGTCCAAACCTTGACCCAGGAGAAGACATAATCTTTATTATACTGAATAACAAACAAATATTCCCTCTGCTTTCTGGAAGAAGAAAGTATCTCCATCTTCCAAGGCTGTCTTTTATACAAACATCTTTGAAAAGATAGTTTGGAACAAAAATTGTCAGTGACTCTACTCACAAGATATATAGAAACATGAGAGATCCAATGGAAAGTTGTCTCTCAAAACTTATTTCTGCTGCTACTGCTGCCGCTGTATTGGAGTTAAAATATAAGTGTAATTTCTCCCTGGGCCTTTCCTACATCTCCCTGTGATGTCCTGAATATAGGAAACAGCATTTAGAAAACTCACCATTCCTCTTCAAACAATAACTCTCATGGGGGGGGGGTAGGGTTTTGGGGGCAAAAACAAAACAATTGCTCCAAAGAGTTAATCATGACACTTAATACCTGGGTAAATTTTCATCTGAAATTTCCCAAATTGTTTCAATCAACTCATAGTAGAATGTTCTTGGCTAACATTTCTGGAGTAGGAAAATAATATGGGTACACTCATATTTCCATCTAAGACCTACCTCTGTAAATCATCTTGCAGATGATGAGATGTGGAATATAAATATTGTTAAAAATATATAAAGAATGCATATATGGCCATTATTGATTTAATGTGCTGATACTTAATGGCAGCTTTCCTAAAATGTTCCATACCTTCTACAAATGCTAATGTTGGACTCACTTCTTGCTAACCTCAATACCTCTCCCCTTGAGCAAACAATTTTGACTATAAACTATTCATTTCTTAACTCTGTGGTTCCCATGTATTTCCTGACATATTAAAGCCAACATTACAAATAAAGGCATGGTGAAAGATAATAGTTGCTGTGACTTTTGTTTCAAAAAATACTAGACTCAACTGTGATTTCTAAATGTGTTACACAGAAGAATACATTTGAGGAGTTAATAATTATTTTCCATGAACCCACAAACCTGATTGCATCATGTACTGAATGGTCTTATGCTTTTAATTTTCTTTTTACTAAAATTAGTAACAATTTTCTACATTTTAAATATATTGTACATGAATTTTTGCTGCTATGTCCCACAGTCTCCTGAAGAATTATTCAGAAGTACCAAGCCCTTTTAAAATATCTTTTGTGACTATTCAAATCTCTGATCTTTAAACTGAAATTGATGAACTAAGATCTGCGAGTCTGCAGTTTTAATTCAAGTTACATTTTATGCTAAAAGTAATAAAAGCCATGACTATGTTTGATATGGTTGATGATGTTACCAGGACAGACATTCAAGCCAGTTAATTTTATTTCAGGCAATTGTTAGCAACTGTTTTATTTATGCTATAGACAGACTACCTCTTATACAGACCAGTGGTATATTTTCCCCATTACCAGCAATAGAGTGTGTTATGTGTATGGAGTATGCTAGAAAACCTATCCAAACTATGCACCAGAAAGAGATATTTTCTTTATTATTTTTAATAATTTAACAGACAACATTTAACCAGGTAAATGAACAATATTTAAAAAAAAATAGTTATGAATGATTCTATAAATGCATATATATGAATCATAATTGTGTGTGGTTTCATCTAACTTTAATTATCTCCTTAAAAGCCCTTTTTCCAAATATATCCACTTTAGGGATTAGGACCTTAACACACAAATTGAGAGGGGGTACAACTCAGTTCATAACACAGAGGTAATTTTGGGATTCCGGTAAGAATTTCCAGTAAGTATACATGGGGTCTAAGGCAAAGGATAATTTCCATCTAACTACCTTCAAAGTATACCCCCTAACACAGAGTTACAGTCTTTCACAAATCAAATAAAGGACACACACTCCCATTATCTGAAAAGACATTGACCCAAAGATTTCACATTATTTTCTCTGCAGGTGGTTTTCAGTTCAATAACATTTCAGAGTATTATTAGAAACCAGAATTTTTGTGCCCCTTTGAAGGACTGTAAGTACTCACAATAACTTCCATGTTTGGCAACAGTTGCAAAGCTCTCACTAGGACCATGACCAGTGTCTCACAGGGTCTATAAAGGTGTTCACCATTAGCCTGGTCTTCTCTCACCAGGTGCCACCTCAGTGCTCTGCTACAGCTTGAATAGAAACATTTATTGTCCAGAACACTATATTTTATATCATCAAAAAAGAAAAGCATTTTTTTTCATGACTAATATACACACAACTTTCCTTAGGCAACATATCAACCTCCCACTAGCAGGAAGTACCCAACTTTACACAGAATTCGAAAACTCATGACCCCTTCAGCTAAATGTTGAGAAAACCTTACCATGTCATGAAGTATTCTCAGTGCTGGCTCTCCTATGTGAGCTTGAGCACATGCATGTTCCTTAATAATCCACACTAGATACCATCTCTGCCATGGCAACATGGCCAGCCACAGAAATTTGTATTTTAAAAGAATATTTTCTGAGGTAAGAAATAGGAAAGAGTTGAGTCTATAAAAAATCACCTGAGAGGTCATCTCTGAAGCTTTCACATTTTCATTCATTATTTCTGGCAAAGGAAGAACTATTGGCTGCTTTAGCTTTTCATGATATAAGTCCAAATCTTCAAGAGCTGGACAACAAGGCAGCTCCTTCCACTGGCCAAGATATTCATACAAATAAATGACTGCTGAACAACAAATCCTTGGCTAGGAGATTCATACATTAGGCAAGCTGAAACTCCTGATTGAAGAAGAAGATTGTGAAGGGGCTTAGGCAGAAAATAAAGCACTGACAAGCCAATTCACTGAATGTATATGTGTATTCAGTCTATGTTTACAATAAAATACAAGAAAATTCAAAAGACAAAGTCTTTGATATTAGAGGTAATAATATAAAAAGAAATCTAATCAAGATGAAAAGCACTGGTTGAAGGTGGGTAATAAAAAAAACAATGATACAAAATAAGAAATAGAGAACAGAGTCAACGTGGCAGAAAATAGTAATGTAATTAAAAATTTTGAAAATTTTCACAGAAAAAGAGCACAGAAACTTTATCCATTAGGACCTTCTTTTATTCAAGTCATAGAAAATTGTCCTTGACTGGTTTAGTAATAAGTAATGTCAGAAGTGGGTCAGTTCCAAGACTGTTAAATTCAGTGGCTTCACAATATTCTCAAAGACCCAGATTCTTTCCATATTTTTCCAGTGTCATCATTAGAATTATAAAAAAAATGTTTTAAACTGCTGTGTAACACATTACAAAACTTGAATTTTTAGGGTCCATTGAAGAGACAGAACAGTTTTAAACACATTAACAATAAGATGCAACTTTGAAGATCTCTGCTAGAAATGTTATGAAAAAATTAAAAATAATAAAATAATTTCAAAATATATTCTTTATAAAAAATACCAATAGCATGGTATTAGAAAAAGATATAAGTAAGAAATTCATTGCAACTAATGAATAAATACCAAAAATAATTACTTTACTTATGTTTTTAATGTTCTGTTAATCAATAATTATATACATATTAATTTATATTATTTTCATTTTTTGAGAAATAATTTTATTTTTGAAAATGGTTTTTGAATAGAAGGCTTTTATATGTCTACTCATATAATAAAACATTTATGTATATCAGTCTATAAATATTTTTTTAAATTATATAGTTTTAATTACTTTTAGGTTCCCCTACCACTGTCAAAAATGTGTCCATTTAAACAATGCATTACATGTTAACTCTATAATTAAAAATTTAAAATTAAAGTGAGAGACTCTATAGTCTATAGTCTCTATAGAGAATCTGTACCCTATGAAGAATGACTATAGAGGAAAAGAGGTGGAGGTCCAAGCAATTATCCTGAAAAGAATTTCAATTTAAACCTTAAGATGTCAAGGAGACAAGCAAGAATCAACAAAGGAGACAGGAGACTGAGACCCCAGAGGATAAAAAAGTAAAACAAAATAAAACAAGAAAGCAAACAAATATGAGAGTATGAATTTTAGGAAACTAGGTGAAGAAACTCACTTAAGGAAAAAAAGTGGTCAATTGTGTCAAATGTTTCTCTTAGTTCATGTAGGATCAGGACTGATGATCCCATATTGGATTTAGCAACATGGAGGTTATTGGTGATCTCAAAGAGAGTGATTTTGGTGGGTGTAGGCTGAGGGAAATGTTACCAAACCAAACTTGGGTCTGCTTGCCTGCTGGAGGTAAACCCAATCTACCGATACTGGGTTGTGGTGAAAGCAAGTGCAGCATTTATTGCGTCAAGCAAGGAGTCCAGGCAGTTAGTATTCAAAAGTTTTGGCTCTGGGAGTGAGTACCTGGTGCAGGGTGGAGAGTAAGACTTACTGAAAAAGAGGAGATCAAGGGAATGAGAAGCCAGGATAGTAGATGGATCATCTATATGGATAACAAAATCAGCAAGAAGTTTCACAATGGTGTAGGCGGGAAGGACTATGGGCCAGGAATAAAAGTCTCAAAGGAAAAATTGGGGGACTCAGTACTCGATAGATGGCTGCAAACAAGAGGGTAGTGGGTGGTATAATCTGATGACCTGAGATTCATACTGGAAGGATGGAGGAAAAGAGCAATGTAGAGCAAGAAAGACCTCTATCCCACCTCCAGACCAAATTATTAAAAGTGATAAATGGAATATTGCCTGAAATATCAGTAAACAAAGAATGGCACCATCATCTGAGATTGCAGCCACTGCCTACGGTGAACTGGTGAGCCTGGAGGGAACTCAGGAAGGAAAAGAATACATGCCATCTAGCAGCCATAAGACTACAGCCTCTACTGACTGTGAGCTCCTGAGGAAACTCAGGATGCCAAAACACAGAATACTGGCCCCAGATAGCTGAGATGTATATCAAGGAATGACGTTAGTGAGCCCAGGAAGGAAGATGAGTGAGGCTGTAGGATGCTTTAGAAAGGTGCATAAGATCAGGAGCATCTTTTCAGGAGACAGGGTTCTGAGGGCCTCTTTTCACTCCTGCCCATGGCACTGTGGGACCTGAGTGGGGGAATCTTATTCAGACACACAAAGCTCTAAGGATTCCTCTTTCTCTCCCTTTTAATTAAACAATAAAAACCAATAGAACAGTAGTATAGTCATGTGTATGACTTGACGTTCCATACACACCAGAAATGGTGAGTTTTCATAAGCTGGAAACACCCATGTAACCAGCACCCACATCAAGGATCAGAGCATTACCAGCTCCCTTTGTGTTCCCTTTTCAGTCACCATCAGGCTCCAAAGCAACCACTACCCCATTTCTCACACCACAGATGAATTTTGTGGGTTCCCTTCGGACATCTGTTGATGGAGGTAAGAGGTAAGGTGAAGATGGTCTTACCATGAGTTGGCAGTACTCTGCGTCTCCATTTTGGTATATTGATTGCTAGCATAAAGGCCATGGTCTGGGCAGAGTTAGCCATAAAGCCTGGACCCATCTGGAAAATCAATCATTTCTGCCCTGTATTCTTATAGCATTTTGTGCCCACCCCAATAATAGCATGTTTAGTACAATATTGGAATTATATGTTGAACACAGTCTGCTTAATTCTTTGAGATAGCAAGTTTTATTCTTATTATTTTTTATTCCCATGCATCTTTAATATAGCAGATGTTTAAAAAAATGTGTTGGTTAGAAATAAGTGTATATCTCTGCCATTGATACTAAAACCAAGTGAAAAAACAGAAATTCCCAGGAAAACGTTGTGTGTATGCTGATCCTTGTATATGACTGCTTATATACACAATTTACAAAGCTGTAGGTCCATCATCTTGAAGAAGTCTTTAAAATTAGTTGATTTTAAATATTTCTCATTACCAACTAAATTAATTCTCTGAACTGATTTTGTGAAGTATGGAATTGTAAGAATGATGTTTTACAACAAATTAGGACAAACTTTATCTGATTTCTCACCTGAAATACTTCAACTGGTGTCACAATAGTATTAATTAAGGGTCTTTTGTGTACAGAGAGCTATTCTATAATGTTCTAGGAATAAAATGAGAGCTAGAAGACATGATTCCTACATTAACATTTGATTTTGGCAATATCCCACTGAAAAGAGAAGCAAGGAAGCTACAGCTCATAATATTTGCAGATGAAGGAACCAAGTCACAAGAAGGTTCAATGGCCTCCCCATGACAATGTGAATTAAATCCAGAAGTCTTTTATTCTAGTCCATACTTTACACTGTTTGCAGCTTATCAATGCCTGTAACTTCACTATCAGTGATTTGTTCTTTGGAGTAACTGTCTGTCCTCTATGAAAATAAAACGTACTCTCAAGATTAACAAATACCTTTTAGTTTGAAGAAGGTGGTTTTGGTAGAGATATGGGGGAGAACTCATGCTGGAAGCATCAGAGGGAGACTCCAAGAGACTAAGAACATAAATGTGAAGGGTCCATGGCCTTAAAGAAAAAGACTTTATTCTTCATAGATCTCAAGTAAAGTTGATTTTTTAGTTCTGAAGAAAATTCAGTCCATTCACTTCATGATGTTAAAAAAATACATAAGTTGGTCCTGTTGGAGTGGCCAGTAATTTGGCATCAATGCAACTTTCTCCCAAATTCAATGATTGAGTCCCTTTAGTTGATAATTAATGAAGGTCTACATGACAAGCACTTATCTATGTATGAGGGATACAGCAATGAAGAAAACGGAATCTTTGCTCTCAACGAGTTTGCATTCTAGTGCAGAAGTTACTGTGCTTGAAAAATAGCTAATTTTAGCTACTGACTATCTGTGATAAATTTTACCCCTTTAGCTCCAAGTTATGTGTCAGATATAGCTATATTTCCACCTACTTCAGCATGTCCAGAAGAAAGCTCATTATCTTCTTTTTTATTATTATTTAAGTATAGTTGATATACAATGTGTTAATTCCTGCTGTACAGCAAAGTGATTCAGTTATACATATTATACATTCTTTTTCATATTCTTTTCTTTTATGGTTTACCACAGGATATTGAATATAGTTCCCTGTGCTATATACAGTAGGACCTTGTATCTTCATTTCTGATAGCCCACATTTCCAATGATGACACCATCCTCTATGCTGTCACTCAAGTTGGAAACCTAAGGTTTATTCTTGGTCACTCCCCCAGTCCCAACACTCTTAGTGATCAGTCTTCCAGACTCAGTGACTCTCCCACATAAAGAATTGTTCCCTCCCTCCATCTTCATCAGCCATCATCATTTCCTCCTGCCTAGGCCACTGTCACCTCCTCCAGGGAGGTTCCTTGGTTCCTCATCACTCTGCCCTTCAACCATGGCATTCACTGCTCATGGAATAATCTTTCAAAACCTAAAATCTCATCATGACAAGCTTCTGAATAAAAGCTTTTCAGCGAAATTTCAAAATTCATAGACTTAGCCTACCTTCCCAGACGACTCTTCCCCCAAATAAGCAACAAATCACTCAATATTTTCTTGCTTCTCTGTTTTTCAAACACTGACCCTTTGCTTCTTGCTATCTGTACCTCCAGGCCTTTTTCCTCTGTCTTTACAGGACTGTCTCCCTTTCATATACTAGGCATCTTCTCAAATATCACCTCTTCAGATATGTCTTCTCTAGCCATCTTATAAAATACTTTTCTTCTACACATCTCTGTCCCCAACCAGATCACTCTCATTATTTTCAAAAGTTATCAGTATTTAAGATCACCTGAGGAATGTATTTGGTTAGGGGTTATTTTCTCACTATCCTCTATATCAGAGAGTAGATCCTGATATCCCACACCTGAAATCAGTGCCTGGTACAAAGGAGATTTTCCAGGATTACTTACACAAGGGACAGCACCTTCTCTCCAGAATGTTCCTACCCATTTTGAGATTTTAACAATCTTGAACCATAAATTGTCCATTTTCGTGTGAAACTGCAACACTTTTATGTATTTATTTTTATAATTCTCACTTTATATTATAATTATTGGTAGAGCAGGTTAAAAATAATATGTTGCATCTTTCACCACATTCAACTTCTAAGGATGATGAACAGTTGCAATTTCATCATCTTAAGAAGTAAAAGAGAAAATGTTAGGAGTTGAAGGATATATATGTAAGAGAGAAAATGAAGGAGAAAATAAGTTGACAGCAGGTTATGTTTATCAATAATGCAACACATCTCTTTTCAGGACAACCTAGGAGTTTAATAAAATCTACTAATACTTACAAAACCTCAGAGAGATGGATTTTGTCTTAGAAAATGTGCACTCTCTGGGAAATTTTAGAAAGCATTGAAAAGGTTTATACTGTCAAAATTATGGAATTCAGGCAATTGGAGATTTTAGAGCAATCACAGATGACATCTGGGCTACCTTGATTCATGTAGTTGTGTGCACACACATACGCAGATGAAATTAGCTACATAATACTGTGCATGGTGATAATAAAGATAACTGTGAGCTATAAAGAACATTCCACATATTCATATTCATATTCTATCTCTAAACAAACTTGTGAACAAGGCAAATGTGGTTAAGCTCGTTTTGCAGAAAAGGACAATTATTCTCAGAAAACTCTGCCATGAATCAGCAGATTAGGGCTCTTTCCTGACCACTGTCTCAGTACATCTGCTTTTTGGCCTTGAAATAGTCATTTTCCACTATTATGTTTCTTTTTCTCATTTCCAAAGACATATGATAAAAATCTAGTAATTTTTGACACACAACCCCCATTTTTTTTTTTTTTTTTTTTGCATAAGGATCATTGAGAACTACATGAAATCTATGGACTCTCTTCACAGAATATTTCACATACACATGAAACTAGATCTTTTAGAGATCAATGGAAATCATACTAAGAACTTCTGTGCAGGCTTTAAAATTATTCTATTATTCATATGCAGGTTATCTTAAGTTCCTAACTGAATGTTATTAGCGAAGTTTGAACTTCTGGAGAGCTTCTTAAGTTAACCCATGGAAGTTTTCATAAACACTAAATTCTTTATTCTCCAATTGTGCAGAATTTCTGAATTGCATTGCGGGCTTTAATTTAAGCCAAATTGTAGAAGGTTTAAGAATTACATTTTGCTCTTTGAGATGCAGTTAGCAACCATTTTTTTCAGATTGCCAATACCAGGCAAACGGGCCAAAACATTGTTGCCCATTCCCTGGAAGATCCTTGGGCTGGAAATGCACAGCTAATTGTAGAGCATGTGTTAGTGCCTTGTCAACAGAGATTAACAGAGCTGCTCTCCCACTAATAGAGCAGGGTGTCCCCAGGGGAGCTGATAAATAAGCAGATGACTGTGGTTTTAAAAGGCATGTGTCCCTAACTTGAGACCACCCTGGTCTCATTCTGCATTCTGTAAACAGTCACAGCCTTACGGACCCTGAATAAGTGAGATCCCCAAAGACAACGCTCCCTGTGAGTAAGTTTGCATCTGTGGAAGTAGCATTGTCTTTTCCAGTTCTGAAAGGTGTCCAGAGGCATGGACTCATCCTTGAAGAGAAGCTTATATCATAAAAGAACCCAGCTCAGTGTCTTACGTATGAACTTAGTAAAAAAAAAAAAAAAAAAAAAAAGAACAACAACAACAACAACAAAAACAATAATAAGGGACAAACACTGTTTGCAAAATATCCAAGAACAGTGGGAAATGTCTAGGTAGAAAATTAAATTGATGTTAATGAGCAAAACTTGTGTGTGTCCATTTGTCCCTTTTTTAAATAAGAGAAACAAAGAATTTCACTGTGTATAAGTTACTAACTTTCATCTTCAGTTATGCATTTGAGGGAATTTGAGAGAGCACTCTAATTTATTCCACAAATGTTACTGAGCCCCTACTATGTCCTAAGAACTCAACACATGTTAAGGAATAAAACAGAAATATTTGCCTTCTTGGAGCTTACATTCTAGTTGGGGGAAGTGTGGGAGTGGTAAGAGTTGTCTTCCAGGATAAAAGAATAAATAATTATTGTAAATAAGTAACATATTACATGTTAGAAGGAGAGGAGTACTATGGACAAAAGGAAACATAGAGCTGGGTGTGGAAAGCAGGAGTTCTATATGGTCAGCTATATGGCCAGTTTTTAGAAATGTCTGAGTAAGTGTCTTTTTGAATGCTTGTCATGTGCCTCACCCTCTCCAAGAATCCCTGCTATGGGGTAGGGATTTCTGTCTCCAGAAAGCATCTATTAAAGTGTGGTTAGATTAGCCAGTGACCAGGCTGCAAGGCAGGCTATATTGTCTTGGGGTCTCAGCCTCCTCACTCCTCCCAATAGATCATTTCCTTCCTAGTAGACACCAAGAATCCTTATGTTCCCTCCATCCTCTTTTCTGACACCTGCTCTGCAAGTCTTCTTTCAACGTGGGGAAGGATGTATACCTTAATCAATGTGCTCTACAAGATCTTCAGAAGAGGGAAATGTCTTACACACATACTATTAATGAAGGTAGAGTCTAGGTGAGATGCCATGGAAGAAAACATGATGGTGGAGTTTCAAGTGTTGACAATCAGGTAGTGGGTAAAAGGTAACTGATCTGTCAGAAGGTAGTGACAAACTTCACATCCAGCATAGAATTCTCTACACACCATGGCTTACTTCAATGCACATGGTGAGTTACAGGAGGTCCATGCACATGCATCCTCCCAGTGAAATTATTTTATAATGATTGAATGAAACAGATTGGTATAATTTTAAAACCAACTGACCTTAAAGGATGTATTCAGTTGCTCTCCCAATAGGGGGTATGTTTTGGAGTCAAATTGAATTAGTTTTTTTTTTTTTTTTGATTTGAACAAAAGCTCATTCTCTGCAAGATTACAGTCACAACTACAAAGATTTGGTACATTCCCTTGTTTATTTGCTTGTTTGAAATGAACAATGTTGTCTACTGTAACATTCATATTTCATTGAGAAGGTTTAGAAGGTTAGGAGTTAAATGAATGATTCCTATTCTGACTGTTTCTAAACCACGACTTTCTTACTTGTAAGAGATACAAAACAATATTCCCTAAATCTCACCATTTCACATATAGTGGCTTGTGATTATTGCTGAACACATACATTCACAGGTGGAAATTTAACAGAATTATAATAATATAGCAAATAAAAAAAGAATCCATGACTTTTATGCTAAAAGTTAAACAAACAAACAAATAAAGGGAGTGAAGGGAAAGCTCTTTTATACAGTAGAAAGTGACAAATATTGGAGGAAAAACAGGGTTAGAAAATCACCACTTTGCAACTACCATTGTCATAATTAATATAGGCAAGAATTATCAATGGATCCTAAAACTCTTGTATGAAATTTTGTTAAAGAATAGTGTATTTACCAAGGCTGCTGAAGAGGGTGTGGAGAAAAGGGAACCCTCTTGCACTGTTGGTGGGAATGTAAATTGATACAGCCACTATAGAGAATAGTATGGAGGTTCCTTAAAAAACTAAAAATAGAATTACCATATGACTGAGCAATCCCATTACTGGGCATATACCCTGAGAAAACCATAATTCAAAAAGACACATGCACCCCAATGTTCATTGCAGCACTATTTACAATAGCCAGGTCATGGAAGCAACCTAAATGCCCATCGACAGACAAATGGATAAAGAAGATGTGGTACATATATACAATGGAATATTACTCAGCCATAAAAAGGAACAAAATTGGCTCACTTGTAGAGACATGGATGGATCTAGAGACTGTCATACAGAGTGAAGTAAGTCAGAAAGAGAAAAACAAGTATTGTATATTAACACATATATGTGGAACCTAGAAAATGGTACAGATGAACTGGTTTGCAGGGCAGAAATAGAGACACGGATGTAGAGAACAAATGTATGGACACCAAGGGGGGAAAGAGGCAGGGTGGTGGTGGTGGTGGGATGAACTGGGAGATTGGGATTGACGTATATACACTAATATGTATAAAATAGATAACTAATAGGAACCTGCTGTATAAAAAAATAAAGTAAAATTCAAAAAAAAGAATAGTATATCCACACAGTCTAGAAATATCTCTGTATGGATTTCTTATTAATTATAAAGGAAAGAAAATGAGAACTTTACAATAGAAAATAGTGTATAAACAACCTAAATCAAGGTATCACGTGCTTCCTGATATGGTTCACAGAGAAGGACATGACAAAACTTATACAGTAATCCTGCCAGAAAATGCATAACCTGAATCAAATCATTAGGGAACAATCAGACAACCCCAAATTGGGGAACTTCTTAAATAAACACTTGGTCTATACTCTTCCCAACTGTCAACGTCATAAGAGAAAAGAATAAACCTAAGAAACAGTTTCTGTTTAAAGAAAGTAATGAGGCATAACAACTGAGAGAAATGATTACAACCAAGGAACAGTTTCTGTTTAAAGATAGTAATAAGATGTAACAACTAAGTGAAATGTGTGATTTTAGATTGGAACTTGAAAGGGAAAAATTGAGACAACTACAAAATATTGAATTTAGACTACATATTAGATAATACTATTTTATGTGTGTTCCATTTCCTTAGTTTTAATAAATGTATTTTAAATGTTGTATTCTACTATGAGAATATCCTTGTTCTTATAAGAGATACATGTGGAAACACTTAGGAGTTTGTATCTTATATTATATGGTTCAGCAAAATAATATTTCTGTATAATAAAGAAATTAGCTGGCCTTTGTCCCTGGATCCTGGGAGGTAAACTATAAACACTTGGAATTTCCTGTCTTTGGGAGTGTCTCTTTCCAGGCTTGGGATTATCTGTCTTTGTTACTCTTGGTGGTCCCCTTGGACCACATCACATAATTTATGCTAACCAAGTGACTCATGGTGAGTCCTTAGATAGTTTGTGCTAATAAAATTACTCAAGATGGAAGATGGTCATGCTCAAAAGACCAATCATGTGATTACACGGTGAGGCTTTGAGCCTCTCAGTACCCACCCAAACTTTGGGTAGAGAAGAGGGCCTGGATATTAAGTCACATAGTCAGTGATTTAAGTGATGATGCCTATTTAATGAAGCCCCAATAAACACTATGGACACTAAAGCCTGGGCAAGCTTTCCTGGTTGTTAATACTCTGTATTGTCACACACTGATGTCAGTGGATAGCATGACCCCAAAGACAAAGGCAGCTTTACATATGGGACTCTCTCAGTCTGCCCTTTGGCTGTTTCTGATTTGCATCCTTTTTGTATAAAAAAACTTTAATCATAAGTAAAGAGGTCTCCTGAATTATGTGATTGAGTTGAGATTATTAAACCTGAGCAGCTCAAGGGAACTCCTAAATTTGATCAGAAGTGAGGATGCCCTGGGGATGCCTTAACTTACAATTGGTGCCAGAAATGAGAAGTATTGGGAAGTTTGACCTAATTCTGGGAAGATGACAGTTGCAGATTCATTCATTCATTCATTCATTGTAGGTATATTGTACTATTTTTTTTTTTACAAATTTCTATATGTTCAGTGTTTTAAAAAACACAAATTTAGTAAAAAGAAAACTGTATGGCTTTTACATAACTTCAGGAAGTGGGGAAAATAATCTGAAGACAACATTCAATAGCCCACCAGTGTGCCTCTATGGTCATGTCACAGAAAACACTGAACTTTGTCTGGTTAGGTGAACAGTTAGATTGTTAGATGAATTTTTCTCCAGAAGTTAGTTTGTTTGGATTGAAAAAGACTGTTTTTAAGCCAGTTTGATTTTATGTGCTTAAAAATGCCCCAAACTAAATATTAAATGCTATACCCATGCCATTGCTAGCATGAAAATGAAAACACTTTCCTGGTAAACTTGGGGAAAAATTCAAATGGAAATCTTAAGACCATGCTGAAAACAGTATTCTTCTAAACAGTGAAGTATATTCAACTGATAGAGATTTTTAGCCATCCAAAGACATTTTGAAAATCTGTGCCTGCCTCATAGTGGATGCTCAATGAATAGTTATAGTAATAAATATCAGACAAGAAATATGAGGGATTTGAGGAAATGGTGATATCAATGATTCCCTCTTTTGGTAAGGCACACTTTTTATTCTTTGAGCTAAAAAAGTTTATGCAGCATATTGTTACCAAGCTGGAGTGGGATACTGGGTAGATAGTGCAAATTATCATTGTGATACTACAGAGATCATGAAAACTAATAGATTCTCAAGGTCGTAGACTGCAAAGTACCAGCCAGTTCAGTCTCTTTTCCCACCATGTCACAGAGGTGCCCAAATTGAGGACTTTGATGACTCTTCTTCTAGAATTCAAGAGACAGAGATAGACAGAGAAGACAAAGGGAGAGACAGAGACAGAGAGAGGCAGAGAAACAAAGATAACAGACACAGAGAGAGTCAGAGACAGAGGGCAGAGTCAGAGACAGAGAGAGAAATAGAGAGAGAGAGAAATAGAGAGAGAGGAGGTAGGGAGGGAGGAAGGAAGGAAGAAGGAAGAAAAAAAGAAGGGAAGGAAGGAAGGAAGGGAAAAAAAAAACCAAGCCTTTTCCTTGTTCAAAATGTATCACATTAACAATTAAACATAGAACTTCAATTTTCATTTCTTTCAACATTCTATACTGCTGTGGTTCTACTGTTCAACAGCAACCTGTTTTCTCCTGTATAATGAGTTTTGTCCTCCATTACACTTTCATCATCTACATCAATATCTCAGACAAAAGCTTTTAAAATAAATTTCATAACATCTTGAACACGTTGCTTGTAACTTCTATAGCAGTAGTACAATGTATTTGAAAATGCATATTAATTCAGTTGCAACCAACTTACATGAATGCAGGAGAAATAATTGACTCTGTATCACTCTCTTTCTTCCTCTCTCTCATCTGCTCACATTATATATGTTACATGTTGCATTTTGTAACACTGCATTTTTATGTGGCTGTCATTCTGAGTTGATCTAGTAAGTAAAATCAATTCTTTTCTTCCTGGTAAGAGTCAAGTGTCTGACACATGCTTTCTTTTCTCAGCTATATGAAACAGCTTAAAACATCAGAATACTTCAGCTAGACTTTTTAATTATATATCTTAGCAGTCCAATGTATACAGGAACCATATTTAAGTATTCAACCTGAAATGGACTGTGTACTAAATTAAGTAAACTACTAACTAAAGCAACTTTGCTTGGTGTATCTGCCATCAGAAGTGACAATTTATCTAATTAGTTTGCGATACTGGACATTTTCTAAATTATTTCCCTCCGGGTTTTTTTTTTTTTTGGTTTTTTGTTTCTTTTTTCTTCATGGCCACTGTGCATGTATGGTCCACAGACATACTTGATTCCTATTAAAGAATGACTTCCACCACCCAACACATTAATTAGTATTTGTTCTGTGCCTAATGATATGTATAAGGTGTAGTATTGAGTGTGTGGCTGACCCAACAAATAGCAATGATCTATTGGGGAGTGTTACGACATATCTCAGATATCTAAAACCACGCAGTGGTTGACCTTAAGTGACCTATGAGTTCTCTAAGACAAGCTTCAAGGAAGGTACAATTAAGGGTGTGTGGCCCCACCCCTTTCTATTATTCTTAGAAATATATCAGTGTACCAGTGAAAGACTAAAAAGATTAAGGATAACCTTGAACATTCATGTCTCATTTGACCAGTGGATAATCATCAATATTCATCACCTCAATTATCAGCTTAGAAAAACAAATCATTGGCAAACTTTGGAAGTTCAGCTGCTTTTGGCAGCAAATGTCCCATTGTCCCATAATCTGACTCATAACCAATGTAAGGCAGTGTTCCACTGTGACCCACTGGGTCAGACCATTTCCAGTGGCTCCCAGAGGGGCTGAAATTGGTACCAGATCTTGAAGGGTGGGGAGGACTTAAAGGAGCAAAGAAAGGCCAAGAGTTATATGTGTCTAAGATGAAGGGCAAGTGGAACAGTATGGAGAAGGCTCGACACAACAAAAGAGCAATAATGGAGGTTGGGACTCAGGGCAGGGGCATAGCAACAGGGGAGAGGCTAAAGAGATGTGGTGGAAGCCAACTGAATGAGACTAAAGTGCTAGACTTTTATTCCTTAGACCAAGTAGTGGGTTTTCATTTAAACTTTTCTATTTCAATTCTATCACATAATATATATTTTAAGTTCTATTTTAATTTTTTGTTTGTTTGTTTTGTCTTGTTTGGAGGGAGATGAGAAGTATGAGGAGACATGTGCCTGGTAAAGATTCAGACCATATCAATAACTTTACTTAGCAGGCAACAACAAAAAATAAGAATTGGAAAAATAGGATCTGCTGAGCCCTTGTGTTATTTACCACTTAATGGAATGTTGGTTGAAAACAGTAAAATAAGTATTTCATTTTACCCAGCATCATTTAAAAAGTAAATAAGACACAGAGTCCTTCTAAGACAACTGCTGTGGCAGTACGGAGTAGATATAATGGGCTTCAAGCTGCATAAAGTTTAAGATAATATTCTTGGGCTTAGGAGTTTATAACTTCCTTTCCCCTCAAACAGTCCCCTATATGATTCCCATAGGTAAGATCATCTCAGTGGGTTTTGCAAACCAGTGTAAATAAGTGTATGCTTGCATTAAAGCTTCGGCTACATATTAAAGCCGAATCAACAGCCTTTACTAATAGAGATATTCAAAAAAGATAAAACACCTCAAAGCACAGGCGCTGGGTTTGTGCTGCTATTTCATGTCAAGGCAATTACAGTGATGGTATTAGGGAAGATGAGGGCGGGAGTGGTGTTGTCATCCAGGGGGAAGGGAACGCAAGCCTTTAAGCAATCATGTAGAGCATGCAGAACATCTTAGAGCTGGGGAAGCAACAAAGATCCGCGCTGTCGGAGTATCGATCCGCTCCAGAAGGTGCAGAGAGCCGCCAGACCGTGATTGCCTTCCCCACTGTGTTTAGAGAGGTCTGAAAGAATACAGTATTGATCTGGCCCCCGTTCCTGAGAAGTAACTTAGAGATAAGCCCTGACTGGAGGCCACCAACCTTGAGAACAAACTGTTGCAAAGACGTCCTCTTTGCCATGCGTCCAGCATCAGTGCTAATGCTGTGTGGGTGATGACGAGAACACACTTAAACCCCGCCCGGGAGAAGCTGTCCACGTGCTTCCTTCCTCTCCTCGATCCCCGGAGTCTCCAAAGGCTGAAACTGTCAGAACAATGTTATGAGTGGAGAGGAGGGGCGGGCACAGCTGAAGTGCCATTTGTGAAGTTGTATTTTGTCAAGGAGGAAAGATTTGTGTTTCTGAAGCGTTGTGTGCATTTCTGAAGTTTTGAGTGTTTGTTCGAATCCTCTCCAAACTTCATTTATCGCATCTTTTAAATGAGACTAATAATGCCAGTTTTGCAGATTGAGTTCTTAATTCAATGTGATAAAAGAACGTACTCAGGAAGTGATGGCTCGTAATTGTCAGGCTCATGTCTGGGGGGCAGTGAGGAATCCACTACCCTCTCCTCCCTGCTTTCTCTCAGTCACCAACTTCTATGAATCAATCAAACAAAAAAACAAACAAAAATCCCCAACAACAGACAACATCAATGAAAACACTTTTCAGGGAAAAAGATACTTCCAAATTTTCCACTTCCAGAGCTGTGTGTAGAACTAGTTTGCCACTTTAATCCTTGTGTACTACCAAACCTCAAGTTTCAACCTGGAAATAAAAATAAAGCCAACTGAAACTTCCTCATTTGCATACCACTCAGTGTGTCCTGGTTTCCTGGTGGAAATTACTGTAACCACAGGATTTCTCATGGTTTCAACCTCCAGCCACAAGTTAAAATTGGCCAGATGTTATTGAGAAGTTGGGGAACTAGACTGTTAGCTGGGGATTCATCCTGATGTATAACTAGATCCAAATACACATTCATCTGGACTGGGATTTTAGGGTACAGCAACTTTATTTCTCCCATTTGTTAAGGAATATGGCTCCAAGTTTGTCACTCCTTGGGGCAAGCTAGTCCAATAATTTTGGCGTGGTACTATAAATCCTGGATCACCTCCTCAGCCTGTGAGGGGCAATGTTATCTCCCTGGTTTATGTTGTGTGTAAAATGGGGTACATCCTTACATCCTCGGTATCAAGGATTTTATGAGTCGCACGTAAAAAGTGGTGTTCTGCGCGATTTTTCTTCCTAAATCAGTATCAGTTCACCGTAGCTATAATGACATTGTTTCATCAATTTCTGAATTGAGTGTGTTGGATGAACAGCCACTTCTCAGACTATTTAAACAAAAAAGAATTTGTAATTCTGTCATATTTGAGCTCAGTTCAATAAGATACAGGTAGATGAGAGACAAAGCCCCATCTCTCAGATTACTTTCTCGAGCAGTGAGGGGAACTAAAGCAAAGTCTCCAGGAGCATGTCTTGTGGATTTAAAGATCATAATTGTAATAACAATAACACCTCACCATTTTCAAAGTGCTTCCAGTGCATTGTCTATTTTTTTATCATCCTCGAGGCTCCCGGAGGTCAACGTGCACATTCATCCCGGCTTCATTTGATCCACCTCCGCTTGACCACTGCCGGACTTTTTCCCAGGCAAAAGGAGAACACCCGGGAGGGTGCACAGACTGGACAAAGAGGCTGCAGAGGTGATTTGATTTCACCACAATCATTTCATCTGTCTTAGCAGAAATCCCCTGGGCCGCCTTCCCGTATACAAACTTGCCTTTGTTCACACAGCTCAAAAAGAAAGCTTCTCCTTCAAAATTTAACTGCCTCTCTGAAACATTTAAAGGAAATGTGGCCTGTAATTGTTCAACGTGAAATGCAAGCTCGTCGATCCTTTGTCCAAAGGCTAATATTTAATCTTTTAAAGCTCCTAGGAAGTGTCTTTGAAGCTCTGATTTTATTTGCCAAGCCAAATACAAATAACGCTAAATACTTATGTGCTTTATAAAAAACATGAAGTATTTATCTGCATTTTCAGCACACCCTTAGTCTGTCCTACACCCTAATTTATCACCATGCAGAGGGTATTAAGATCATTGATTTTCTGAAATGTATCCGTAATTGAAAAATCCTTTTAATTGTCTTCTTTTCCGACCACGACTTTCAAAAATAACACATTTTGTGACCAAGATCCCCGACCCCAAGAGGTAGAATCGTGTAGCAGCTTAAAAATTCCCTGCACATGAAAAGGGCCAAATGGGTTGTAAAGAGGGACCCCTTATGCAGCGAGCCCGCCGCCCACGCCCCCTCTGACATGCCCACCTCTGTGAGCACAATAATTACCCATGTGATAAGAGTACCAAGGGTCTTTGTTATCTCTTTCAGCCCCCCTTTTTTCTTCCTTTCCTAGCTTTTCAGTTCTAAGAGAAGTCAAGGTGAAAGGTTTAATGCCTCTGAAGCTGGGGCAAGAAAACAAAATCGCCTTTTCCTGTGGTCAGTGCAGAATACAGGGGACAGTTAAAATAGATCCACTGAAGTGAACAACCTTAATGCGACCAAGGGAGAAACCCCCCTTTAGGTGCTCCCCACAGGGTTCCCTTTCAGTTGCTGGGCCAGGAAGGTCGGCCCATCTCTATGGCACTCCCTTTCAAGTGCACTGGCTGACCGTCAGAAACAGGTTCCGCATGACTGCTGGTGCTCAGACAGACTCCTCAGAGAGAGACTCCTGACCCACCAGAGGGGAGGAACCAAAGCAGGGATCAGGCAGTTTATTTCAAGTGTGTGTGTGTGTGTTTGTGTGTGAGAGAGCACAGGCTACAAAGGTTAAGGAAGCCTTTCAAATCTGGACTCCATTACACACACACACACTAGGCAGAAGAAAAATAGGAAGTAGAAATAAGAGAGACTGTCTTTCAGATGTAAACAACTTAGAAGACACCGAGACTATTGGTGGCACTGCAGAGTTAGAAATTTCTATTTTAATTCTATCCCACTGTTTTGAAGGAACAGAGTGAATATAGTGGTATCTATATACTTTTGCACGAAATGTACTATTCTGCAGCTAAGCTCTTCTGTCTAGGTAGATGTCCTTCCATCATTATTTGATACATGAAAAGTCAAACATACAAGTTGCTAGAAAATTCCATTCTTGTTATCTAGTAAAGGATTTTCTCTGCTACAGATGCACAGGGCTGTGGTCTTTTGGTTACCTGGTACATCCTTGGATGCTCACACAGTAATTAACAAGCAGAGTTAGCAAGATAAACACACTTATAGGTGGCACTGGCAAGTTCTGGAAGAAGCCAGAGATCCTTTGGCCAAAATTTCTCTCATTTGCAAATTGGAGGTGATTTTGTTTCCTCACAAGCAGCCTTGCTCGTGAGCCAATGACTGATGAGTATTCTCACACTATCAAGCAGCTCTTGAAACTTCCTGTAAGATACTGGAGATAGTAAGTGTAGTACTGGGCACTTTTGTTACCTTCCATTTCTCCTTCAGTTGAGAGTCTCTGGGTTGGAAACCTAGAGTCTTGAGTGTCACAGCAAGTCATGGGCTAGAATAGGAGACCCAGTAGTTGAGGTGATTGCACTTAGGCTGGAGAATCCTTGTGGTGGGAATACAGCATAGGAGGCTCAAGGGCTAGAGATATTTAAATACTGATGGACACAGCCAGTTCTTGTGAAGCCCACCCCCTAGGAAGGATGGCAAAAAGGGACACGTAATTCTACTTGTGTTAAGTCACAAGAAGAAGTGATGAATTCTGATGGGGGATATAAGAGAAGCAAACTTAGGGTGAGGAATGGGGAAGGGTTTCTGGAGAACAGGATGCTTGCATGATAAGGGAAGAAAGTTAATGTTAATGTTAAAGTTAAAGTTAATGTACATGTGACTTATAAGACCTGATTTTCCAGATTGTCTGTTGTGACTATCACATGTATCTACAATAATTTTCAGATACACTCTCTCCTTTCCAATCCCACTCTTGTTTACCTCCCTTCAGCTATCACAACACACTAGATTTGAAAACTCTCTTTTGGAGAGTTTAAGTTGGACATTTTAGCAGGGAAACAATCTCAGTAGCCTGTCTAATGAATAGAAAAAGAATTGTATTTTGACATCTATAATCAAACCACATAAAATAGCCCCAACTGATTTTAAAACTCATATTTCAACCATACACTAAATTTTTATTTTCAAAGCACTACCTCTGCATTGCCTTACATCTTGCTATCATTTCATAATTTATTGTCCTTAGAAAATTATGTGACTGTTATGAAACTTAAGGCACAGGTTTTAAGCAGAAATGGGATTTCTTTTCCCACAAAATTTAGGATATTAAATTCTCCCTTTATTGAACTAACAAAAAAGATATCCAATTTTTTGTAGGTAGGGCTTAAGGTAGTTGCAGGTATAGTCCTTTGGGAAGAGAGAAATAAGACTTTTAAAATGTGGAATTTGAAGATAAACTATGAAATGTTGACTTGCCAACTTGCAGCATATCAAAATGTCAGCTCAGCACCTTAAAGAGTCTAAAGGGATTATTCAGCCCAATTTTCTCTGTGCTTAATGCCATATCCTGGCTTAGAGTCAGGCTCTTCTGGAAGAACATTTAACTCTTTCTGCACATCATGGCCTCATTTCATTCAATAAGGTTGCCATTTCCTAAATGAGATTCTAATAGTATGAAATATTTCCCTCAGCTTTGAAAGGATCCTTGCTTTGAGGATATAGCTTACATACTGTGATAACCTCAATCATTCCCTGGCAAGAATATACCAAAATCACACTTATGCTTCCATTAGTAGGGCCTAACAAGAATGATAATAAGAATATTCTTAGCATTATCCCAAGAAGGGACAGTGGCTTGAATCTTATGACAACCTCCTTTAAGCCTGTGAGGATTGTGTGATGGCTTTAATGAAACAGCATAAATCTTTAACCATGACATTCAACCTCTGAAGGAATAGATATGTCACATAACATTTGGAAGGGACCTCAGAGTTGGACAAGTCTATTTTCTGTATGATTCATGAATCCCTTCTATCATTCTTCTGACAGATGGACACAAGGACTCTGAGTCCTTTGTTCTCAAAGACTCCCCAGAAAGCAGCCTATTACTTTGTTTGATGGGTCCAGTTGAATTTGTTCTTTATACTTTCTTGTAATTAGCCTTCAAAAACTTTAACTACTTGAGTTACTTCTGTACTAAAGGACCTCATAGAGTAGAGCCATTATTTTCACACAGGACTTCCCTACTTGTATTTTACTTTAAAATCACTTCTTTGTGTATTCACCCATTTACTGGGCACCAACTATGAGTCACACCCATCGAGTTTTGATACTGCAGTAAACAAAACTGACATATTCATTCCCCTCTTGGGACTCACATTCTGGATTGGGTGTAGAGGGAGAAGATAAGCAAACAAACAAGCAAAAATGGAAAATGTCAGGTAAAGAAAAATTAGATAGAGGAGAAAGCTAGGGCATACAGGGTGAGGAGGGGAGCTGTGAGTTTGTTTCAGGTGGTCAGGGAAGAACTCACTTACAAGGTGATATGTGTACAGATGGACACCTGAGAGAGAGAGCCAGGAGGAGACCTACGGGAGTTCCCAAGCCCTCACACTCTGCACTGGCAAATGGATGTTGCCTCTCCTATTGGTTCTGATTGGTTGATGATGCTGTCCAGATCTCCACACTTAAGGCTGGATCCTGGCTAGTGTAAAAGGGAGCATTATTTAACAGTATCTGCCATGGATGCCGGGCAGGGATTGGGCAGTAAATATTCACTATATGCATGTTGTAGACCTATGATACTTGCTGCAACTCCTTATAACCTTCTCTTCTCTAGCTTGCATATCTCCATTTTTTAAGTATATCTCTCATTTTATGCTTTTTTCCCCCATCTTTGCCACGTTTGCTCTTTCTCTAGAATAAGTGTTAATATGTTTCTTAAAGGGCCAAATTCAGGGCTGTGCATAGTAATGCAGGTGTGGTCTGGCGAGCAGAGAGAAGATCTAGAATCTCAGTACCCTCGTTCTGGACTCCACACTCAGACATATGCAGTGTAAGGTCTTATTATTTGGTTTGGGAGGGACTTTTCATTACATCTGTGTGTTTAGTGCTAAGTGATGTCAGTATGACAGGCACAGGACAAGTAGTTTTCTCTTTCCTTCTTTCCTTGGCTAAAAACTTAACATGCTGTTTAAAGAAAGAAATGCACATGGAAGGAGTACCATTTGTCAAAACAGACTCCAATCACATCAATTTGCAAGTCCCAGCACACAGCATAAAACGACAGTTTCATGTTGCCCATTCTTAACAAAAGGTTAATGCTTTAAGCTTTAAAAAAATTTGGATCTGTTGGTTGGTAATTAGAATAAACATTCAAATTTGAGCATCAAATTTCTCATTAGTTTCACATCAATACCTGTGCTGCAACTATGGATCAGTGAACTGGGCTACTCGCTGCCCAAGTGAGTTCATTAATCACTCTCCCCTAAGATGGCTGTGTGAGTACACAGCTGTTCTAAGCAGCTGTCTCCCGGTACACTCCTCTCCTACAGACGATGGGAAGCTTTTTGCATGAGTCCGCTGTTGTTTTAGCTGGAAGCCCCACTTGTAGTGACAGGTCCAGAAGCAACCAGGTCTCAGGTCAGTAAAGCATTCCAATTTGTAAATGGTCACTTTATGGTCACAGATAGAAAGGTTTAAAACCATTAAGGCTAAGTTTCCGTATCTTATCTGACTTATCACCAGGAAAAAGAAATACGAAGCTATGCATTTCAAGACTACACCGTATTTGGTGAAAAGCCACAAACCTAAATTGAACTCTCATGACCCTTTTTCTCCTGCCCAAAACGATAGGGGCTGGTTCCTTAGCTCTCTGGCTCTTCCAGATATAGATAGTTAACTTTATTTTCATATTTTCGGATACACTTGGCTGCTTCAAGAGATCAGAATCCACCCACAGCTCCAATTCTCCATTATATTGAAGCTAGGACTCCAGTAATTGGAGCTTATCCTGTTTTAATATATGCAATCAGGAAATTTGAAGCGGCCTTGATGGCCCCTATAATATTTCCCTTAGATGCTCTCTGATATGTCAGCGTCTACAAGTTCATCCACACAGCAATGACCTCATGTGGCAACCTTTTTCCATCCACTAGAACACTTAGTAGTAACATGAGAACCTGATTATCTTCTCTTAGGAAAAAAAAAAGAGAGAGAGGAGTAAAGACTAAGAAAAACAACACACATAAACACGAATTAAAGAGGTATCTCTCTCTTGTAAACAGAACCATCAGGAGAAATAGACACACTGGAGAAAATAAGAATCACAGAATCCAAATAATTGCTTTGTGGAAAGGAGGTAGGTGGGAGTTTGTTGGGAATCAAGGCCTTCTGGGCATATCTATTTCCTAGAGATGTATTTAGTCTTTTCATATTAAAGAAAAGAGAAGATTTCAAAAGTTCAGCTCATGAAAACTTTCCTTTCTCTCATTAACTGCAATCAGGAAATAAACAAAGGAAAGGGGGAAGGGAAAATAATGATTTTTTTCTGGGTACTTCTTAGGCAAAACATTTAAAATTAGATTTCTCTATTGTGTGTTTGGGACAGCTCTGAGGTAGGCAATGCCACCCCCAAGTGCAATAAGGCAACTGAAGGTCATTTATTCATTCATTCATTCGATAATCCTGTAACAAATATGGACTAAGAGGGCTTCCCTGGTGTCGCAGTGGTTGAGAGTCCACCTGCCAATGCAGGGGATACGGGTTCGTGCCCCAGTCCAGGAAGATCCCACATGCCGCGGAGTGGCTGGGCCCGTGAGCCATGGCCGCTGGGCCTGTGTGTCTGGAGCCTGTGCTCTGCAACGGGAAAGGCCACAACAGTGAGAGGCCCGCATATTGCAAAAAAAAAAAAAAAAAAAAAAAAAAAGAACTAAGAAACTATTATGTACAATGTTCTGTTCTAGGCCTTGGGAATAGAGGTAAACAAGGTAGCACAGGGAACTATATTCAATATTCTGTAATAAACCATAATGGAAAAGAATATGAAAAAAATATATATGTGTATGTGTGTGTGTGTGTGTGTGTGTGTGTGTGTATATATATATATATATATATATATATATACGCACATGTGGAAATGATGGGGACAGGGATAAATTGGGAGACTGAGATTGACATATACACACTACTATATATAAAATAGATAACTAATAAGGACCTACTGTATAGCACAGGAAACTCTTCTCAGTACTCTGTAATGACATATATGGGAAAGGAATCTAAAAAAGAATGGAGATAGATATATATATATATATATATATATATATATATATATATATATATATAAAAAACTGATTCACTTTTCTGTAACTAATGTGACATTTTAAATCAACTATACTCTAATAAAAATTTAAAAATAAAAATAATAAAAAAAGAACTGAATCACTTTGCTGTACACCGAAAACTAACACAACATTGTAAATCAACTATACTTCTATTAATAAACAAACAAACAAACAAAAAAGAAACAAGGTAGAAAAGAGCCTTGTTTTCACAAAGCTTACATTCCAGTGAGCAGAGACAGAAAACAAACAAGAAAATATCAGTCAGTAATAATTTCATGGATAAAAATAAAGTAGAATCCTATCATAAAGAGAGATTGGAAGTTATTTAAGGTTGAATGGTGTCAGAAGGCCTCACTGGTGGGGGAGGATATTGAACTTGAGGCCTATAAAACAAGAGCTAGTGTTGCAGAAGCTGGGAAAGTCTTTCCACCAAGACTACACAGCTGGCCCAAGATGTGGGATATTCAAACCCACTCCTGTATATGTGCAAAGACCAAGCTTTCCCCCAACCTCCTATTTAATGGGTCATTGTGAAATATTTGACTAGTTTTATAATCTATATAATCAAGAAGATAGCTGGCAATTACGTGTAAAATGGAAGTTATGAAAATGGTAGAATCAGATAATTAAATTATACATTTTCTGGCTCTGCTTGGATCTCTCCAAATTGTTTATCTATCCAGCCTCTTTTCTCTGAATAATCATCTAGGCTAAACTATTTTGGAAGTAGCTTTACCTTGAATGCATTGTTTCTGGACATTTCCTCATCCTTAAAATTAACATATTTCCCCATTATGGAAATACTGTGCCTTTGTCCTCATTGTTCTCTTATTCTTACCCTCTTAACATCCAATTTAGCCTAGTGTAGTTAAAATTACATTGGCTGTGGCATGGCATATGTTGGGACCAGAACTTTGTATTCAAGCCAATGAAGGGATGCAGCAAGAAGCAGGATGTAAAAATGATTTCTAAAACATTTAAAAATACTACGTGAAAAGGCATGCCCAGAAAGCCTTGGAGAGTTGAGCCATCTATGCCCAGTGGGGTCTATTAATGGAAATTGTTTAATGAGTGTCTTTTAAAGTAATTACCTATTAAAATACTAAATACTTGAGTGGAAACTTTGGTCTCTAATAATCTTGGAACATTTTGTAGACTCTTGACTACAGGGATGGTTTCACTCACTACTGAATTGCAGCCCCTCCTGAGGTTGATTATTTCAACTCCTCCAACATGCCCATCAGCAGAGTGTTCTTTTATAAATCCAGCTGGCTGAAGAGTAACCCAAGTGTCAAACCAAAGTTGATAACCTCCAACCTTTGAGATTTTTACAGACTTGTTGACGTAAAAACCAATATTTATACTTTTCCCTTTTCCTTTTATGTCCTTATCAACTTGTTTATATAATTGGTACTAGGAACTCATCAGACAAAACTGTCTTTGTTTTATGGCATATATGGAGGAAATTGCTAGGCAATAAATATTATTATAAAAAGTATTTATACAGCTCAGATTTTGAAATATGTTCACTAATATTCTACTCATAAAAATGAATTACATTATTTTCCTGGAATGTTCCTCCCTGTTCCTGTTTTTGATGAAATTCCAAATGGATCCAATTTCTCCTTTATATTTGAGTTGTATTTCATTCCATTTGCTTCCAACTTCAAGGATTGAATTAAAGGGAATTCTATGTACTTTATATTGTTGAATAAAACAATAATCCAGAATGATTTGTATAAATAATCCTAGTGAGAAAATAAGTACAGACACATAAATCATTTGTATATGCAATTTTTATAGCTATGAACTTTGCAAAATATGTTATTTACCACATTATCATTTCTGACAGTTGTATCTCAGGTGTGACAACATTGAGCTATGAAACTGTCCCAGATGCATGAAATTGAGAGCTAAAAGAAACTTTAATAGACATCTGGTTTAATTCCTTCTCTTTAAAGATGTAGAAATCAAGATCCAGAAATGTTATGGGCCTTGTTTCCAGTCACGTAACTAGTTAAGGGTAGAGCCCAGACCCTCTGACTGCATGTATGAACAGCAACAAAGAGAACTTTCTTCAAGCTGTTGGTGTGAAACTTCTTTGATCTAATTATACAATCTTATTTGAGACTTAGTGAGATATTTATCTAAAGAATGTCTCATTAAGAAAAAGTTCTACTAATTAGGAAACTCTATGTTGTGGACTGGATGTTTGTTCCCCGCCCCCTGCATTACCACCAAATTCCTATGCTGAGTCCTTAATCTCCAGTGTGGCTGTATTTGGAGAAGAGGGCTCCAAGGAAGTAATTAAGGTTAAATGAGGTCATGAGGGTGTGGCCCTGATCAAATAGGATTAGTGTCTTTATTAGGAGACCTGCCAAAGAAAACTCTCTCTTCCTCTCTCCTTCTCTCCCTTCCTCTCCCCAGTCTCCTCCTCTCCCCACAAATGCACAAAGAAGTGATATGAGCACACAGAGATGGCAGCCACCTACTAGCCAAGAGAAGAGGCCTCAGAATAAAAACTACTTTGCCACCACCTTGATCTTGGATTTCCCAGCCTCCAGACCTGTGAGAAAGAAATTCTGTTGTTTAAGCCACTCAGTCTATTGTATTTTGTTATGGCAGTTCAAGCAGGCTAATACACCATAATAATTCAAGTGAGATTTACTTAATTTCCCATTTTGTACTTAATATGGAGAATTGATTTGCTTAACAAGTACATGGTATTAAATGAAAGAAAAAAAGATAGTTGTCAAGACAGTGATTCTCTATATTAGAGAACATAATAGAACATAATAATTAGTTTGGAAAAGCATATTCTAACATTATTGCTGCCATGATAACTATTCTTATAGGTAAAATTCTACAGATCTTTGATAATTTTCTTAGAAAAATTATTGATATTGGAATTGCTGGGTCAAAGTATGCATGTACTAAGGCTTTTAAAATTTTCACAGAAATATAAATGACATAGTAAACTACTCTCCAATAATTCACTTTGCAAAATAGGCTGGCATGTTGATGGATAAGGGTAGTGAAGAGGGCTGTTCTATATAAATCCTTTTCATAGATAGCTGCCTTTCACACATAAGGAACTCTGCTTAGACTGTGATTCCAAAGAACACTTGGGAATCTAGGAAGGAGTGAGATACCAGGAGGAGGGGGAGCTTGCTTTTACTTTTGTTTATTAAAGACAAATTACCACATTACCAGGACTTAAGGACACACAGCTGGCTAAAAATTAGCACCAAAAAACAAAGAATCCTGTGACCTAATTTAAATGAAAGTCTCCTGTAAGAATAAAGGTAAGCAGGATCCAGGTGTGAGTCTGAACCTAACACCAGTTACCAGGACATTGATCCAAACCATTCTTTAACTTTCTTTTTCTTCCTTCCTTTCTTTTTTTCTTTTTTTTTTTTTAATTTGAGAGTCCAAGATTGGTTTGCTACAGGGTACAATTGGCATCTCCTTGGCTACCCTGGAGGGTAGTACAAAACACACTCCATCTCAGTCATTACTGACTGACAAGAATGTTACATTTTATGTAGTTTCATATCAAGAAATTCCTCCAAATGATAACCGATGCAGTAACTCTCCTAGAAAATGAACAGTCTGGAGGATTTTATGAAGAAACCTAGTCACCTTTTGAAAATCTCTGGCTAGTAGACACATGGGGATTTTTGAACTGAGAGGGCGAGCTTTGCCTGCTTGCGCCTTGACCCCACCTCAGTCTGAGGTGCAGAAATTGAAGGCTGTATCATTTCTTTTGAAATAGCTACCTTATGTGGAGCAACAACAATCAAAGATTGAGCTATGGTCTAATAAGTGTAAAAAGAAATATTCTTCTATCTTACAGGAATATCTCCTATTAATGAACTTTGAAACCAGATGTTCAAACACATGTCCACACGTAGGCATGCCCTCCCATCCACTTTGCACTACTTATAACTGAACATAGTAAGAAAAGTTAAAATTTTAAAAGGAAAGAAAGTATATCATAAAGATATACTAACCCTCGAATTCCTCAGAGGAGCGAATAACCTTTTCTCTTGATACAGGAACCAAGCATTGATCTGTCACACTGTTTGTTCTAGTAGACTCCCAGAGGCACATTCAGTTTGAAACGTTAAGGCTAGTTCATTAGGCGTCCCTAGCTCGTTTCTCCGAGAGAATCAAGATAACGCTGTGGTTAGTTAATGGCTTTCTCTTGTTTCCCCCAGAGGCTGCCTGTTTGAAGCCTGCAGCCTCGAGAAGCTTCTTCCCCCCTTCTCTTTGCTATTAGTCACAGCTGGTAAGGCTCACAGGAGCCGAGCTTGTTTGAAAACAGTCGGATCACGAAAATATTTTGAGCCTTTCTGCTGCAAGCAACAGACTTGCCCCGGGCTTCCAGGAGGAGATGGAGTGGGAGTGAGGGTGGGGCAGGGATGCACCAGGAAGGAAGGAAGAAAGGGAAATTGCTAACCACCTCACTTCAAAATCCCCTCGGAGGGAGCCGCGGTGGGCAGCCTTGCTGGGAAGGTGGGAGGACTAACTAACTTTAAAATGAAGTGATGCCTCTTGGGGCTCATGTCTCCTGCCTGGTACCCATTGTGCTCCCTTGTATTCTGGTAATGGGTTGGGGGCGGGGGGCTAATGATAAGATCCTAGATGTAGCGAACGGACCTTCGGCTGTTGCAATTCTCCAAGACCCACACACGCAACCCCACCCCTCTTCCTTCTATACATACTTTTCATAGAACCAGAGCGGAAGAAAAGAAAGAAAATAAGAACTTAAATATAATAGGTACATTCAAATTCCAAAACCAGACCCATAAATATCTCTTAACATCCTGGGGTTGAACTGCCGAAACGAAAACACGGCGCCTCATAAGAATGGCTTGATTTCTAACAGCCCTGTGATTTGGTTGTTCAGTAATTCCTCCTCACAAAATTGGCCCTAGAAATGCTGAATAATTTAATCTTTTGCCTCTGATAGAGCCTCCGTGAACTGCTACCAGAGCCCACTCATCTGCTGTTCCCTAGAGTGGCGGGTGTGGGCTGCTGTGCAAAGGGATGCTCAGACGTCTCCCACGATGATATAGGTGATAAAAATGATGTCATCGCCAGTGACAAATTACCCTTTGTCACAACCCTTAATCTTGATTCATGAATGCTTCGGTTGCATTAGGTTTATGAGGCCAATAAACATACATGCTTTGGGTTCGAGTTTAAATACAATCCGGAAAGGTTTCATTTCACTTTCTGGGTGTTTCAAGGATTCATATTGTACTGAGAAATCACAGAGGAAAGTTTTATGAGGGATCAGGTCAAGCCCATAAAAGTAATGGGGTTCTTCACGTCACCTCTTTCAGGGCAGTCTGAACGGGTTCCTTAACTAGTTGGGGTTTTTCAGACCACATCCCTGCCTCTTCTTAAATGGTTTGAGGAAATGTAGTTTCTTCCTCTGAATTTGGAACATGCTAGTGCCTTATAAGAGATATAAACACAGGAGTGTATATTGACTTTCAAATTCAAACTTAATGAAAAACTGAAAGAAAAACATTGAAACAGATTCTTAATTTCTCTCCAAAATCGAAATATGTATGTAATATTTCTAATTAACAAGCAATTATCTAATTCTCTCACAATTATGTTTTAGGTTTTAATCTCTGTTCAGAGGTCATAGGTAGAAGATAAAGAAAGACTAATGGGAAGACAGAAAATTAGAGATCCACTAGAACTTGTCTGGATTGCCCACTACAGCTGTTGTCATACAGTAGAAAGATGGTCACTAATAGATAGTTAGCTATTTTATCTTAATGTTTACTATTGGAAAGATACGGCTACCATGCAATGTTTCTAAAAACATACTAATGTTTCCTATACTAATCTTTCAAATATGAGTGTTTTTTAATCATCCAGATTAAAGAAAGACTACTATATCATGAAATAAGAATCAAGTCATACCTTATACAAAGATTTTACTTAGACTTACAATTTGGGGGATTTTGTCTAATGTCTAATGTTGGACATTCGCTGATTGCATACTATTATCTAGCAACTTATCCTGGAGGTTAAAATATCTCTGGGTATGCACTAAGTAACATTAGTGTTGTTCATTTATTCATCAGGCACCAATAAAGACTGCATTAGTTAATACAACTCATTCTCCATACTTTTGCTCTGACAGCTTCATCCTCCTGAATCTTCTCTTTCTGCCTGACCCTTCTCCAGTGTGTCTTCTTTTTCACATGCCCTGCACATTGATTGTTCATGGCCTTGGCCCTTGGTTCTAATTGATCCATATTTTTCTCCTCAGAGAAAGGAAGACTGTGTCTAGTCACAAAGGCAGCATCAGATCCCACTCTAGTTTGCCTTCACTGAACACCAACTATATACCTGACATTTTTTTCTAGTCACTGCAGGGAATATAAAGGTAAGTCTCATTATCTGCTATCTTGGCAGATGAGATAATAATCCTACTCATAATAAGTGAAATCACATATCTGGCACTTATTATATGTCAAGCACTGTTCAAAGTGCTCTATGCATAAACTCTCTTAACCTTCCAAGAATCCTTTGAGGGAAGTACTATCAGTATTTCCATTTTACAGAGAAGCCAATAAAGACATGGAGGGGTTATTGCCCAGTGTTGTAGAACAAGAGTACAAATCACCATGGGGCAAAGGGGAATTGGAAAAGTAGTAGACAGGAGACACAAATAAAATCCCATGGAGTTTCAACCAATGGGGATTAAACAAATAAATAAATAAATAAATAAACAAATAAAAAACATACACAAATAGGCCAGATTTCCTGAAAAGCTGACCTTTGAAAGGAGAATTTTAACATAAATTTTAAAGACTTACTGTATTTCAGGAACTTATACCAAGTACTTTGCTTCATATAATCTGCACCAAATCCCCATTTCACAAATAAATAGATATCTAGAGAGGACACAGGTTGTCTAATTTTGTAAACTGGTAAAATGTAAGGCCAGAAATTAAACCCAGGTTTGCCTTAACTCAGCACCCATGCTTTTAGCCACTTTACTAAACTGCCTATATCTTTGCTGTGGGAGATGCTGAGGGGTGAGTGAGATCTTGAAAGCCAGAACTGAGAGGATAGGAAAGTGCAGTGAGAGGATAAGTATGAGTAAAGAGGCAGATATGGATTCTGAGGAAAGAAGGGATATCTTACCTTTGTTCTTCCCTCTGCAACAGGAATGCATGACACGTATACACCTGACCCACAGCAGGCACACACCCATATTTTACAGGCTCTGGGGAGGTAAGAGAGGCCATGAGAGTGGTACCTGGTATGAAATGGAAAAGTGAGGCTGCCATGCTTTGTATAGAGAAATCTGGGAACAGAGATTGGAAAGTAAGGTTGGGGATGTATCACAGAGGGCCAAGATGAGAAGTGTTAACTCTGGATGTCATGCAGTGGGTAGCTACTTATAATTTTTAAAAGACTATATGATTGTAATTAAGCTTTAATAACATTAATTAGACAATGAAATATATTTGGATGAAAAGATCATTTTGGAGACCCTTGAAAATAATTCAAAAAATCGATGAGTGTCTAAACAATAATGTGGAGAATGATAATCAAAAAGTCCCTGTGGACATAGAATACACATTTGGCAACTGATGTCAATGGGATTAGAGAAAGGGAGGAAGGACTGATGATTGTCAAGTTTCCAGACTGGCAGACCTTTAAAATAATTGTGTGTCATGATTTTATTTTTATTTTATTATTTTACTTTATTTATTACTATCTATGAGAGATTAAAAAAATTAAGAAACCCAGCTGATGTGATGCTTAACATGATGAGTTTGGATTTGGACAACTTGATTTGAGGTACCAACAGAACATTCCTTTGGAACAGTCCAGCAGATATTTAAAAATGTGGGTCTGTGCTCAGAAAAGGGGTTGAACTTGAAAATATAATTTTTAAATAAAATTTTTTCTTAGAATCTTTTTAGATTTATATAAAAATTGTATAGATATTGTAGAGGGTTTTCATAGGCCTTACACCCAATTTCTCCTATGATTAACATTTTGTATAAGTATGGTACATTTGGTAAAATTAATGAGCTAATATTAATACTTCATTATTAACTAAAATCCATAGTTTATTCAGGTTTCCTTCATTTTTACTTAATGTAAAGCTTAATGTTCTTTTTCTATTCCGGGATCATAATCAGGACACCGCATTCCATTTAGACATCATGTCTCCTTAGGTTCCTCCTGGCTGTTACAGATTCCCAGACTTCCCTTATTTTCAATGACCTTGACAATTTGAGGAGTACCAGTCGTGTATTTTGTAGAATGTCACTCTACTGGGATGTGTCTGATGTTTTTCTCATGATTATTTTCTCGGGTCAAGAGTCTTTGGAAGGAAGACCACCATGCCACTCTCATCCTATCATATCAATGGTACATATTGTTGACATGACTTATGACTGTGACTGTTGACTCTGATGACCTGGCTGAGATAGGGTTTGTCAGATTTCTCCATTATAAAGGTACTCTTCCTCCTGCCCCTTTCCATTCTGTACTTTTGGAAGGAAGTCATTTAAGTGCAGCCCACACTTAAGGACTGGGAATTATATTACCCTCCTTGAGAGTGAAGTATCTACATAAATTATTTGGAATTCTTCTGCACAGAATATGTCTCTTTTCTACAATTATTTACTTTTATAAATAATTATTTTTCTTTCATTGATGTATAACAGTGATGACATACAGATATTTATTTTATAATTTGAATTATAGCACAATATTAATTTACTGATTTTCTTGCTCAAATTATTACAGTTTAGGCCATTGGGAACTCTTTCTTTCAGTGCCTGTGTCCCTTTGACATGTTTCATCATTTTGTTTGAGGTTTTTTGGTGTGGTATCAGAATTGTTAGCCAATATGGCACCATGGGAGACAATTTCCTCAACTAGAGTACAGTGCTCATTTACAGATTCTTTCCACTTTAGTTTTATAGACTCTACTAATTTCCAAAGTCTCTTAGGTAAGCACCTATTTCCTCTACCAGAATACATATTTGAAATGCATAATTTGCAAAAAACATGATGGCTAATGGCAAGAGTTTAGAAGAGTTTGTTGAAGAGGTGTAGGGTCAATGGTGCATCTTAAAGAAATTCCACTGTGTTTGGAAGTGTAGGAGAAGATGGAGCAAGTGACAGTAATAATAAAGAAAATTAGATGGAGAATGAAAAGAATACATTGGTACAGATCAAAGTGGCAAGAAAAGAAGAGTTAGTTGGTTGGGTGATATGGAGCATAAGGATGAAAACAAAGAGTTCACAACTATAGACCAAATGTGGACTCTCTCCTCAGGACAACTCCTTTTTGTCTTTACAAATGTCCTCTACAGACATTCCCTCTTTGGGTGCCTGTGGGACTTTCTTAACGAAAGTCCTCATGTCACTCCAGTAACTTCTCCCTCCAGACTCTTCTCCTTCCTCCTTTTTCCTTCCATTCTTCCTCCCTCTAGGCATCACATTTGGTAGCCCCAGTGTTGGAAGCTATATAAGGTACCACCTAGTCTAATCTAGCTTAATTTTATCTTTCATTAATAATTCTCCAAACCTCAAACAGCGTTTCTTTCAGAAAACCCCTCTTGAACTTGCCTCCTCCAGAAGTTAGATGCTTCTGATATGAACTCCCATCACAGTACTTTCACTGCTTTGTCAGCATTGCTTGTTAACTTCTTGGTCTTCCTTTGCTAACCTATCAGCTACATGAGAAGAAGACAATATTTATTTCAGTCACTACTGTGTATGACAATAGAGTGTGTGAAATATGGCAAGTTCTTGATAAATCTTTGGTACATGCACTCATCTATTGAAAGAACACTTAGCTCTCATCATGTCAGCCTGATCTGAAAATGATATATTCCTTGTTATCTTTGAAATCTATTCATTCCATTCTTCCCTTTTCTTCTCCTCCTCAACCAAAACTTATGCTCATTCTTCAGCTTCCCAGTGATTTCTTTTGCTCCCCAGTTTATAAAGTATTCCATTTTATGTCATTCAGTTGCTCACTTTGATTTTCCATCACTTAACTTTGTCATGAGTCCTTGTTTACGGCACCTGCTAGATTGCAAATTTTCTGAGAACAGAGGATGAAATCTCTGTTTAACTGTAACAAACATTTGTTGAACACCAAGTGTATACATGGAGGGAGAAGACTTGACCTCTGTCCTTTAGGGAATTATAATGTAGCTACAAGACAAGACAAAACAGGAAATGATGAGGGAGTAATTGCAAAATAATGTAGAAGAAAGTGTGTGAGAGAGTACAGACTGGATTAGTAATTGCAGGAAGCAAGTAAAACCCAGCTTTGAGTAGAAATTGTCAGGGAAGGTATGGTAAAATTGATGAGTCCAGAGAACTTTTGGACAAATATGGGGCACTTGCAGCTCTTCTTGTCCCTTTTGCAGCCCCCCTTCAGAGGCAGAGGGAAAAAACTCAAAGGTGTTGTCAGAAAGTCTGATTTCAAACAAGCCTTGGGTCCACTGTTGACAGGTTGTATAAACCTGGGCTAGTCACATAAATCCACTGACCATTAGTCACCCTTCTGTAAGGTAGTGTTTTACCTTTAGCCTACTGCTGATGGATAGGATTTGGACGGGAGTGGGTTAGGGTAAAAGGAGAATCAAAACAGACTTCTAGGTTTCTATGGAAATAGTAGTGTCATTAATGGAGGTGGGGAAAACAGGAAGAGAAGGAGGTTTAGAAGGAAGAGAAAACTAGGCAGTTAGACAATCAGCAGACTGCTTTTGACAAGTCCCACTTGCAATACCTATTAGATAGTGACCTGTTTCTGAACTTCTTCCAGATCTCTTTCCCCCATCCCATCAACCCAAAAGAGCATGCTCAATCACTGTCTGCTTCTACTCTGACTTGATTTCTTATGTAGTATATATTCCTTTTTGAAATTATGTTAGATATCCCCTTTTTTTGTTCGCTGTCTATATCCTTCTCTACAATATAAATGCTAAAAGGGGAAGTAATTTCTGTTGCTCACTATAGAACCTCTAAAAACTTATATAGTGGCTGGCATATTGCCAACACTCAACAATGAATGAGCAAATGAGTAAATAAATGAATAAATGAATGAATGAATCTAAGTAGTCATCTCAATAAAAATGTTCAATAAAGGTGTTTGGGAATCACAAGTCAGAGTTAAAAATACAAATAACTAGTCATCTGCAATCAGATAGAATTTAAAGCCATGGGAATACGGATGAAGAAGAGTCAAGAAAAAGATAAGGAAATGCCAGCAAAGAGAGGTTGCTGATGCCCTAGAACATATGCAAATTAGTTGTGTTTGAACTTAGTTGTTTGTTGCCTCCAGAGCTGAGACTTTGGAGGACTGTCCTGCAGTGCCTCTCCCCACTGGGGGAGGAATCTTTGCTCAGACCCCACCTCTCCAGCCTCCAGTAAAATCTCCCTCACTCACGTCCTCCATCAACCCTTGAACCAGATCTAAAGCAGCTTCAGATTGTGAAGCAGTCACATTAGTGACTGAGAGTGGCTTGTAGGACATAAAAGATGTTTGCATTTGCATTGAGAAAACAATCTGTAATTCAAAGGAAGTTTTATATATATATATATATATATATATATATATATATTTATTTATTTATTTATTTATTTATTTATTTTTACCCAGCAATCCCACTACTGGGCATATACCCTGAGAAAACCATAATTCAAAAATGCTCAACATCATTAATTATTAGAGAAATGTAAATCAAAACTACAATGCATGTGATATCACCTCACACTGGTCAGAATGGCCATCATCAAAAAATCTACAAAGAATAAATGCTGGAGAGGGTGTGGAGAAAAGGGAACCCTCTTGCACTGTTGGTGGGAATGTAAATTGATACAGCCACTATGGAGAACAGTATGGAGGTTCCTTAATAAACTAAAACTAGAACTACCCTATGACCCAGCAATCCCACTACTGGGCATATACCCTGAGAAAACCATAAATCAAGAGAGTCATGTAGCACAATGTTCATTGCAGCTCTATTTACAATGGCCAGGACATGGAAGCAACCTAAGTGTCCATCGACAGATGAATGGATAAAGAAGATTGGCACATATATACAATGGAATATTACCCAGCCATATAAAGAAATGAAATTGAGTTATTTGTAGTGAGGTGGATGTACCTAGAGTCTGTCATACAGAGTGAAGTAAGTCAGAAAGAGAAAAACAAATACTGTATGCTAACACATATATATGGAATCAAAAAAAAAATGGTCATGAAGAACCTAGGGGCAAGACAAGAATAAAGACGTAGACTTACTAGAGAATGGACTTGACACGGGGAGGGGGAAGGGTAAGCTGGGACAAAGTGAGAGCGTGGTAGTGTATATATGGATATATATACAGTACCAAATGTGAAATAGATAGCTAGTGGGAAACAGTTGTATAGCACAGGGAGATTAGCTTGGTGCTTTGTGATCAGCTAGAAGGGTGGGATAAGGAGGGTGGGAGGGAGGGAGACTCAAGAGGGAAGAGATATGGGGATATATGTATATGTATAACTGATTCACTTTGTTATAAAGCAGAGACTAACACACCATTGTAAAGCAATTATACTCCAATAAAAACATTTAAGAAAAAAGAGTCATATACCACAATATTCATTGAAGCTCTATGTACAATAGCCAGGGCATGGAAGCAACCTAAGTGTCCGCTGACAGATGAATGGATGAAAAAGATGTGGCTCATATATACAATGGAATATTAGTCAGCCATAGAAAGAAATGAAATTGAGTTATTTGTAGTAAGGTGGATGGACCTAGAGTCTGTCATACAGAGTGAAGTAAGTCAGAAAGATAAAAACAAATACCGTATGCTAACACATATATAAGAATTTATTTTTAACAGCAAAATTTTAGGCTGCAGATCATTCTCAGAGACCATTAAGTAAAAGCCCTTAGGTGTATGTCTAGTCTCAGTGGATAGTTTCCTGCCAACACTTGAATATGAAAAAATCCTGCTCCCAGAAGATTGGTGATCAGAAAAAAATTTAATATCCCATCCCAGTTTTTCTACTCAAAGAATTTCCCAGCCTCTTTCTACAAGTAGAGTGATAACTCACACCCCCAAAAAATGCCAAAATTGTGTCTTTTGCTATTGTTTTTCTACCTAACTAAAGAAAGAGAGAGATGGACTCTATGTTCCATGCCAAGTATTTAAGTAGAAAGCTATCTGCACCTTTTCATCATTAAGTACAAAGTCCCTGGTTAAGATCTGGCAGCCTCCTCCTTTTGAAAGTCATAGCAATTCATGAATATAGACTGATTTTTGTTCAGCTGGTTATAGTGTGTTAGTTCTTAAGTTTGAAATGCTTGCAAGTAAGAAACAAACATGCTGTCAGGAAATCAGTGCTTCTTTAAGGGTGAAAAAATAGAACATCTTTTTCATTTGCTTCAGGGGACAAGCAACCTAACACAGTATTTTTCCTACAGTCTGTGATCAAGAGTTTTAGGAGATCTGAATTCATAACAAAATTAAGAAGGCAAAAAGTTCAGAATATTCAATCTGCTCAGCAATTCACTCTCTGATGCTCTTCTGTGGTTTAATCAGTGCTGAAACTTGTCTCGGAATATGAAGGAAGAAGGACATGGCTTGTGTCTTCATTAGAGGAATGAAGCCTTCTAGTTGAATATCCATTTATAATTTCTTCTCTTAAAATAGTATTTTTCTGAGCGGAAGATTTTATTAAAGAAATTAACATTCATAGAAAATATCATTTTCATTAAAATTTTTAAATATGGGCTTCCTTGGTGGCACAGTGGTTGGGAGTCCACCTGCCAATGCAGGGGACGTGGGTTCGTGCCCAGGTCTGGGAGGATCTCACATATTGCAGAGCGGCTGGGCCCGTGGGCCACTGGGTCTGCATGTCGGGAGCCTGTGCTCTGCAAGGGGAGAGGTCACAACAGTGAGAGGCCCATGTACCGCAAAATAAATAAATAAATAAATAAATAAATAAATAAATAAATAAATAAATAAATAAAATAATAAAACCAGCTTTGCAAACCAAAACCTATGTTTGTGTTCCTACTCTTTGGAAAGACAATTTTTGATCTTATGGTTTAGGTAGAAATTAACATGTCTTCATGTCTGCATTTGTATATCAAAACTATGGTTAGACCTCATCATTAAGTGCCATAAATTAGAGAATAATGGAGAGAATTTTTGTTTTAAGTATGATCAAATATTGTGGAACCAAAGTTGAGTTACTCACAGAGTAATTTCAATGGAGTAGTTCTACAATAGTGAACTGAGGAGGATTAAGCTTGACAAATCCTTTCATTTGAACTCTTTATTCTCAAGTATTCTCAGACACTGGGTAACTCAAGCTGGCAACAGCCAAGTTGAAGCAACAATGGAAAATTCTCACCTTAGACATCCATGAAGGCTTAATTTTGCTCCCTGATGAATCTCCCACAAAGTTTCTAAATCCATCTTTCCCCCTTTTGGTTAATGCAGCAGTGTACTAAACATACTGTTTAGCACCGAGATTACTCTAAGATGACATTAAAGTCAAGTCGGTCTTCAATAATGTATTTATATTTGCTTTTGGGGATGGGGATGGTAGTGGGTCGTATGCAAACTTGTAAAATAAAACTTAGAGTGTCTGAAAGAACTTCATTTCACATGTGACCTTTTACAATAATTGGATCTGAATTATAATCAGTCACCTGAATCCTGAAATAGATAAAATAGTTTTTTAATGTTAAAAAGTTTTTAGCCCTTCGTTGATTATCTATCAGTGCTTACAGTCCTGTGAAAATAAGATAAATGAGAAATTTGGTCTCTAATTAGACTTCACTAGATTTACAGCTTTTAATTTATACGCCAATGCAGCTCAAGCCAGCACTAACGCAGATAGAGATGGAGCCACAGTTTTCAATTGATTTAACAATTTAATTGCAGCATTAACATCCATTAACATTTAACTAACCTTTTAAACTAACCTCAGGCACAACCTTAAAGACTAAATGAAGTAAAATTGCATATAAAAAGGTACTAACATACAGCTGTAAGGAGCCAAAGTGAATCTTGAGGGAGATTTAGCTTCACTTCCTCACATCAGCAAGAGGGAGTCTGTTTTCCTTCTTGCAAAATTCAGTAGGAAAGCATGCTCTGATTTATAGGAAAAGGAAATAGGCACCGTTGATGGTTATTAACTCGCATTTGTGTCTTCTTGTCTATGGTGGTAGCTAAAGGACACAACAACCCTTACAATGGTGCAGAGTTAATGGTCAAATGCTAAGGAATGTACAGATCTCAAAAAGAGGACCACCTCAGAACCAAATGCAAATTTGATCAGAAGCTGAAATATAATACACTTCAAACCCTACTCATGAAACGTGGAGAATACATGCATTAAATCCAGTTAGCCAAACCAGCCCTATACATTTGTTTGTTTGTTTGGATTTGGGGTTGGGTTGTTTGGTCAGTGTTTCTCTTTAAATTTTTTTTTCAGTTTTTTTTGCTCTTTTTTCAATTGAATGAGAAAATTATAATTGAGCAATATATTTTAAATTTTCAGGAAAATTCAGGGTTGCAGTTGTAAGCTTGGTTTTAAGATAAGAAAGATGAAGAGAGAAACTTTAAGATATCATTCTCTGCCTTTAAAAACAAATACTAACCTATAAAACATCTGGTTTCACACATGTAGGATATTTTCTAAACAAGAACAGTCACTTGAGATAGCTTTGCTAATGTAACTGTAGAGTCTCCTTAAATGTTGGTTTGAGAACATTTCCGTAAAGCAACACTTGGGATGACTAAACAAAGTAATGCTGAGATCCTTGTGGTTCTCAGGAAGCTGTCCTGCAGCATCAGCTTAGGGGTTGGTCCCACACACAGACCCAAAGCACTGGGACACCTGAGACTGTTCCCTTTGATGTCTTAGACTGAGAAGTCTGGGGAAGCAGGAAGACCTTCCAGCCAACAGAGCCACACTGCTCCCGGACTGGTACTATACATCATGTATATAGTAGTTCAGTGATCCAGATATTAAAAGCCCATAGTTGTAAGCATTGACACAGTATATTGTCACTCTGCTATTTTTCATGCTTCCTGGCACTTCAGTTCCAATTTATGTTGCAGGGCTCTGAGGATATATTACATTAACATTGTGCTCATCCAGGAAATGTGGGAGTATTGTAGACATGCTTGCCTTAGAAACTCTCCTGTAGCACCTCACAAGAAAGAACTGTAGGGCTTCCCTGGTGGTGCAGTGGTTGAGAATCTGCCTGCCAATGCAGGGGACACAGGTTCGAGCCCTGGTCTAGGAAGATCCCACATGCTGCGGAGCAATTAGCCCCGTGAGCCACAATTACTGAGCCTGTGCGTCTGGAGCCTGTGCTCCACAACAAGAGAGGCCGCGATAGTGAGAGGCCCACACACCGCGATGAGGAGTGGCCCCCACTTGCCGCAACTAGAGAAAGCCCTCACACAGAAACGAAGACCCAACACAGCCAAAAAGAAAGAAAGAAAGAAAGAAAGAAAGAAAGAAAGAAAGAAAGAAAGAAAGAAAGAAAGAACTGTAATTAACCTTAGTAAATAGGAAGAAAAAGTGATCTGAGAAACCACTAGGGTGATAATATGTTATAATTAGCCTTTTCTGTTCACATTTGGTTTAGTAATGCTTTATATACAAATACCACTGATGTGTCTAATTTATCTTATTATAGAGAGTTATACATCCCAATTCAGTACAGAGTAGGGGGGCTGTGAAGCCAGGCTGTATGAGTTTGTATCCTGCCTTCACCCCTTGCTTGTTTTATGTCGAAAGCTTGTTCTTTAAACACTCTAGATCTCTATTTCTTTTTCTTAAAAAACCAAAGAATTAAAATAGGTCCTTCTCCATAGGATGGTGGTGAATATTAAATAAGTATTCAACATAGAATGCATTTAGTACAGTGGGCAGCAGAGGAATTTTACTCAATAACTGTTGGAGACAGACAGAGAGAGAAAAGCATGAAAATGAGATTCAAATAAATTTGCAAATATAAAAATTACATATCAAAAATACTATTAATATAGCTATTGTTATATGGTGCTAAATGAAATCAAATAGATTAAAAAAATACTAAAGTTTTGAGTGAGTGATTCTGAAAAACAAACTAAAAACTTACTACCCTGGACTTAAAATAGACTGTATTAAAATGTAAAATGCTAAAGTTTTTAGAAAAGAAAAATAGGACAAAATCTTCAGGATGAGTTTCTGAGACTTGATATCGAAAGCACAAGCAATAACAGCAAAAACTGATAAGCTGGACCTCATCAAAAAAATTAAAAAAAACTTTGATTCTTCAGAAGATTTGGTGAAAAGGATAAACAATCAAACTACTGATTGGGGGAATATATTTTCAAGCCACACATTCAACAATACAGTAGTATTTGGAATATATAAAGAAATCTCAGTTCTGAAAAAATAGGAAACCAAACAATTAAATTAGAAAAAAGGGAATAAAAAGACAAAGGCATTACATTGACGATGATATGCAGATAGTAAACAAGCATATGAAAAGACACTTAATATCTTTACTTATTAGGGAATTACAAATTAAAACCATGAGATATCACTATAGAACTAACAAAATGGCTAAGATAAAAATAGTGAAATCCCAAGCATTGACAAGGATGGGGAGAAACTGGATCATCCAAACATCACTGGTGGGAATGTAAAATGGTACAACCACCATAGAAAACAGGTTGGCAATGTCTTATAAAAGTAAATATGTGATTGCCATACAACCCAGAGATTGCACCTTTGGGTTTTTTTGTTTGTTTGTTTGTTTTTTGGTACGTGGGCCTCTCACTGTTGTGGCCTCTCCTGTTGCGGAGCACAGGCTCCAGACACACAGGCTCAGTGGCCATGGCTCATGGGCCCAGCCGCTCTGCGCCATGTGGGATCTTCCCAGACTGGGGCACAAACCCGTGTCCCCTGCATCGGCAGGCGGACTCTCAACCACTGCACCACCAGGGAAGCCCCAACCCTTGGGTTTTTATCCTAGAGAAATAAAAACTTATTTTCATACAAAAAAACATGAATGTTCACAATAGATTTATTCACAATAGCCCTGAACTGGAAACAATCCAAATATTATTCAAATGGTTAAAAAATTATAGTTCATAGATATTATGGAATACCACTTAGCTATAAAAGAGAACAAAAACTGATACATGCTACAACTTTGATTGGTCCCAATTTAATTATGTTGAATGAAAATGCCAATCCCATAAATTTGCACACTGTAAAGTTTAATTTATATAATATTCTTGAAATGAAAATGAACAACAAAAAAAAAACAAAAAAACAAAAAAAAAAAAAAATAAAAAAAAAAAAAAAAAAAAAAATGAACAGATTAATGGTTCCCAGGAGTTAGAAATGGGGGCTATAATTACAGAACAGCAGCACAAGGAATCCTGATAATGATGAACTTTTCTAATCTTGATGATAGAATTGAAATACACAAATACTCACATGATGAAATCACATAGAATAAATACACACACAAACAAATGAGTACACGTAAAACTGGTTGAAATACAAATAAGATCAGTAGGTTATATCAACATCAATTTCCTGGTTATGGTATTGTTTTGTACTATAATTATGGAAGATGTTACTTTTGGGGAAAACTGGATGAAGTGTATACATGATCCCTCTGTATTGTTTCTAACAGTGCATGTGAATCTACAATTATCCCAAAATAAAATGTTTATTTAAAAAATAAAGAAGAGAGACTGAAATAATTGAAACCTAAAAAGAAGCTTGGATCTCAATCATTTATGGGTAAGAATAAGGTTAAGAAGTCTGTTCAACCTCCAAAGAATACATACACACCAATATTCACTTCAAATATAGCCAAGGAAAATAAAGAAGAACAGAAAAATCTCAGAGGGTGGAGCCCAGGTCCATAGGTTAGCATGGAAAATGGAAACGCCCTTGAGAAGGAACATCAGCACCAAATCAGGGTACTCAAAATGTCACCCCACAAGGATTTCAGTGTTTGCTGTGTCTCCCTCCTTTCCTCTTTCCAAATGGGGATTTACTGTGGTTGTACTGTCCTTTTATCTCACTTGATATTGGGTGTTGTGTGAAAGGTACATTGTCTTTCTAGTTCATGTCTGGATCAAGAGGAGTCACATTTCACCTTGTAAGACTACCATGTGTCACCCCACAATGAAGAGACTTTTATAAGTCACTGAACTATCCTGGATTACTGAATAGGATCTTTGAATTGCCTCTCTTGAATATGGAAGAAGTAGATTCCCTACTGGAGGGATAGTTAGCTTGATTTTGGTGACTAGATGGGTAGACAGGGTAGTCATTAGGGCTAGTTCCATTATTCCAGTTCTCATCCTTTCAGGCCTATGATAGAGTTGCATTTGTCTGCCTCTTTGAAATAGGGTACAATCATTTGACTTGTTTCAGCTAATGAAATGTATGGAAAAGTGACACCTATGGAAACATTTAAAAGCCAGTGTCCAACTCACCACATTTCCTTCTCTTTTGCTATTATAGCGCACAACCTTCCAAATGCTAGAGGCTACACCAGCTTCCATTCCAGAGTAAGGACAACACAGCACATATTCCCTGCCAACCTGCAAGGGATATGTATGGTGAGTGATAAATAAACCTCTGTTAGCTTAAAACTTGAAGAGCTGGGAATGTTTGTTGCTTTAGCAGTACCTAGCCCATCCTGACCAATGCAGCTTTCCTGAATTACACAGAGTAGCCCAGAAGAAAAAGGTTGTAATGGATCCATGTTTTTCTTTTTCTGCCCAGAGTGAGAATGTCTTTCCTAAACCTGGATAAAAGCCAGAGCATGCTTCTCTCAAAAATAATCTGAAGACACTAGATATATGCTTGACCATCTTCTCTTATAGCTCAGACCTGACAAATGAAATGAATCTAGCCTGTACTCTGAGTCTGGAGCTACTTTCACAGGGGCTGTAGAGAGTCTACTGTGGTGGTAGTGGTTATGGTGGCAGCAGCATCCTCTTACATGGGACCAGCCCTCTTAATGAGGCTAGCAATAGACTCCAGTGCCCAATGGCCATGGCATCCACTGGTTGGCAGAGATGGCCTTGGTGTTCTCACTGCACTGCTGTGATAAATACTATGGTTCTTACTATTACCCAGCCTCTCTTTTCCTAAGCCTGATTCTACAGCCTTCCCAGAACTTCTGTGAATTACCCAGTATTCTTTCAAGGAATCCCTCTGATGCTTACAACAAACAATGTTAGTATCTATTTTTGGCAGTTAAGAGCTCTGACAGTTACAGACCAATGCAGACCTCATTTCCTGACATTAATAATACTGAGACAGTATGAATGATGCAAAACCCTCTTTAAATTCTGCATGTTTCATTCCAAGCTGAACTACTCAAATATAATTGTTTGACAAGAGCAAAGTAAAAATCATCCCAAAAGAACAAAGAATGACCAAATATCACAAATGCTCAAAACTATTTTTTTTAACTGGAGAAATCATTCAGGGGTAACTTTTCAAGTGCCTTAGGTAGACTTACCTAGTGTTGAATACATATCCTAGGGCCAAGCTGAAATGTACAGTCTATGTTAAAGAACACTTGGAGAAGAACTTAATCCCACTATTTCTTCTGAGAACAAAAATGCATGAGAGAAAAAGTTTTTTAACAATTGAATCAAGTTTTATATGTTTTAATACAAGGGTGTGATTTTGGTAGTAAAAAATATAGGAATGTCTGTGTCATAAGCTTTTCTCAGTGTAAATCACAGTAATTACTATGGCCACAGTACTTTCCAAAGATGTTTACAGAAATATCTCTTATGCCATAAGTTCTCTGGAAGCTTGTCATTCCCCAGTTGAGAAGTGGAGTATAAGTCCCCTTCTCTCACACAATTGAGTGACACTATATGACTTCTGAGACTGAGTCATAACTCTCCTTCACTTCTGCCTTGCTCTTTTAGAACACTTGCTCTTGGAACACAGCTACCACATTGAGAGGAAGCTCAAGCAGCCCCCGGGGTAGCCCACATAGAGAAGAACCACAGTGCTGGCTGAGCTCCCATCTGACAGCCAGCATCAAATTGCCAGTCATGTGAAGGAACTTTATTCAACGTGGATCCTCTCAGCCCTAGTGAGTCACCCCAACTGATGTGGGTGGAGCAGAGATAAGACATGCCCCCTCATCCCAAGGCTCGCTGCCCCCTTTGTGAGAAACATATTTTTTAGTCCACTAAATTTTGGGGTGATTTATTACACAGGAAAAGATAACTAATATAATAGTATCTAGATTAACCTTTATGATACAGGTCCAGAAGGAAAAGGACTCATGTTTCAGTTCACTGCACTTTCATCTAGATATTAGCAGAATCACAATACTATGATGGTAAAGTTAAGACCAAAAATTGGCTTCAACTGACAGGACACAGTTCTGTGAGCTGAAAAGCATCAGCAGTGTATGAGAACTGACTTGCCAACTGGGTGAAGTATTCTGCACAAGAGCTCTGTGGTTGAAAAAGATGCTCTCCAAAGCTCCTGAGACACTCTAAATTATTTACAAAGACCCAGCTCTTCTCAGTTCTCAGCCTGGCCATTCACTATGCTCCTCAGGCATGAACTCCATTTTATCTGACCCTTTCCACAGCAGCAAACTTATCTTAAAGTCTCCACCATCACCAGACAGAGCATTTAACAGTAGCTGTCAAACAGTCAGAACCTGAGTTGTTTTATCACTCCCTTCTACTCATCCCCAAGTTATATGACTTTGAGTACGAACACTTAGGGTCCTCTTAGACAACTCAAAAGGAAAAAAGAAGGAAAATACTTTATTTACTTAAAAATTGCAGACACAGTCCATCTCTGTCTCTCTGTCTCATCTCTCTGTCTCTATCTATCTATATGTATATATCTATATCTATCTATCTATCTATCTCTATATATATATTGTGTCTTAAAAGAAAATTCAGTAGTAAAGATAGGAGGGAAAAAATTTAATTTGCATCTTTTCTTTTAAGAACTTTATAGTTTTTCTGATACAAGATTCTCTGGAGGGGAGCCAGTGATATACTATTGAAGTTAAACAGGAGAAGACATGAAACCACTCACTAATAGACAGATGAAGATAGTCCAAGGAAAAACTTGGAGTAATAATAATATTAAATTGTACCATCTTCTCTCTTCTTATTGTCATTTACTCATTCATTCGGTGAATAGTTTGTACTTGCCACCTGCTGAGCACCTCATTTAGTATAATTTCTTTTCTATTGATAGACCTTAGATATAATGGATATTACTAACTTTCACTGCTCTGTGCTGAATTTGCAGTGGAAGTAGCTGTTAGTCTTAGGTATTTTTTCCTCCTAGAATAGTGTTTCCTTAGACACAATGTGTTGCCTTCACTATAAAAGCCCTCTGAAAAATTTGTAGTTCCATGCCATCGTATTCATTGAGCAAAACATGTATGCCCATTCTTAAACCTTGGAAGAAAAATCCAGTGATTCATCCACCTAGTCACCTTCCCAGGGAATAAAGAGCTTAGGAAGAAGGCTCTAGCCTACTAAGAAGAGGGTAAGTCAAAATTGACACACTATAGACTGATCTTATGCTCAAAATTTAGGTCATACCCAAGCAGGAGAAGGGCAAATTTGACCAGGCTGTATCCAGCAGTAGGAAACAGTCCACTGGGATTAGGGCTCCAGTGGATTTGAGGTCAGGAGTAAATCAAAGGTTTGGATCCAGGAAGTTGGTAAGATGAGAGTACAGAAAGAAGTCCTAAGGGGACTCATGCGAGAGAGGAGACAACATCCAAGTCAGGGAGTTTGAGGCCAAATCTAGTCCCTAGTAGATGTCAAAATGTGAACCAATATCTGCCATATTCCAAAGTTCTTGCTCTTAACTACTAAGCTAAACTACATTAGTATTTAGAAATTAATAGATTTGAAATCAGCATTGTGCTAAATTAGGCATCCAAATAATCAATAATCATTTCTTTATTATGCCAAATCTGGAATTTCCTTGACTTCTTCAAACTCTCAACCAAGAGTTTAACCTACTTAGGATATTGTTATAGAAGAGAAAATAAATTGGGCCTGATAGAAATCCTATCAACAAAATCCTGCTATCGGAAAGCACGCTGAAAGCCAAATGTCAATCAGGCTGGAAGTCCAGAATACATTGAATGCATATCTACTTGCTGTCCAGGGTCCTTCTTGTTCAGACTAAGTCAGACCATCTTTGTCATAGATGTATAGCTCAGTGGTTTGGGTCGAGACATGTAGAGACCATGAGATGGAAGATATCTACTGAGAAGGTAAAGTGGCTTTGGTGGGCATTGATGGAGTTAATGCAAATTTTGGCATAATAGTAGACATTTCTTTCCAGATATGCATGCTTAAACTCAGTTTCATAAGATGCTCCCAAAAGGTTTTCATGAATTTCAAATTATTTTTCTGCTCAATGATTACATCTAATATAAAGAGAAGAATCTTGGACATTTGGAAGAGAGAACATTCAAAAAAAAGTTTGTATAAATATGTGATTATTCCTGTATGTGTCATTACTACTAATGAACAAAGAGAAGTCAGGACCAGAGGCGTCTTTATTCTTAGCCTCAGAGCCATGTACAGTACATGGAACACAGTAAGCATTTGATCCGTATTTGTTAAATGAGAGAAAGATTCTAGATGGCTCAGATGGTTAGAGTTCTTCCCTTTGATTCTGAACACCTTTATGAATGTATCCCACTTAAGGAACTTTCCAGCTCTTTCCATTTTTACTATCTAAATTATAGATATGCTTTTATAGAAATGATTTAAAAATAGTTAATTCCAACACAGCCCTGATATTTTGTGGGAGATTGCTCTTGTGAACTCTGGGCATTGCTTCTGCTGCAATCAGGTTCCTAGACAAGGTAAATGTGCCAGAATCTGAGTGAGCACAGTGTGGAAATGTGCCCCCACTTAGAATGGTTCACCACGTGTCTGTCTTTCCTCATCAGCTGATCTGGGCTGCTCTAGTGACGAGATGGCTTATGACAAGCGCAGGTAAAGGGAAGAAATATGCCTTGGGAGGCAGCGGGGTGTGTTCTTCCCCTCTGGAGACTCTATCTTGCCCCCTTTTTTCTCTCACATCTAATCAATGACAAAAGCGCCAAACACAACCTTTTTTTCCCCCCGTTTGCCACCAAAGAGACCAAGGAAAAATAGTATAACTATACAGCACCATAGAAACATTAGCCATTATTTGCACTTTGCAAGTTGATAAACTTAACCCATGGAACCCAAAGACATATCGTAGGATCTGAAGATTATAGTTTGGGTTTGAAGTTACTCTTTTGCTGGGGTTTATTCTTTTATCCAAATAGAGAGTTCATTCAGTTGTTTTCTTCTTCCGTATTCTCAGGTTTAACTCTTTTTGCCTCCCCTTTGTTGAAGGCAAGAACTTTTATAACTTTTATCACTTTTATAATATGCTACTGAGCCCTATCTGACACTTGATCTTAGTATAGCTGCAAATAAACAAAGTCTTTAAAATAATAAAAACTTAAATACAAAGGGAATCTAGGAAATAAATATTTGAATGTACTGTGATGGAATCTCTAATACATAACATTTATAAATAGAAATATTAAGATTTCACTAAGACATTTTGAGGTGAACTATTTGGTAAAGGGTAATAAAAATGGCCTTGTTCAGCTTTACTAGTGAATTTTAAACATTAAAAAATAATTGGAGAAATATTTTTTAAAATCTAAAAATAATTCCTGCTAGTGAGGATAAGGCAAAGAGGCTATTATAGAAATGTAAATTGATCCAATTTTTTGAAAAGCCATTTGTTAATGTGAACCAAATATTCTTAAAATGTTCATACCAAGTTAGTGCACTTTTTGGAATACCGACTAAGGGAACTGAAGAAAAAGTATTGTGTGTAAATTATAGTTTCTGTGCTATACAAAATTGTGAAAAATTGAAAGCATAGGCAATTTGAAATCAAAGGATTATGTAAATTATGGTACAGTTATTAAACAAAGTTTTATAATAACATAATAAAAGCTTTCAAAGGGTTTTGAGTTAAAAAAACTATAACAGATTGTACATATCACACATGATAGAGTAAGAGAAGGGTGGGGCATCTAGTGACATATTTATGTCCATAGTGACTAGTTTGTGTTCAGTTCCTTACCTTCACTTTTTTTTGCTTTCACCAAGAGACATTTATTTTATGTGTATACACACACATACACACACATAGATAGAATTATAAACCTATTAGATTGTAATGAGAAGCATAATGGTATTTAGAATACAATTTGTCATCCAGGATATTGCCTTTCTCTATAATAAACACAAGGACAGGATGAATACCACTTTTTATTCTAATAATGTGTAAGTTGAAAAGAAAAGAAAAGAAAACAAGAGAAAACCCCTACAAAAACCTACCTTCTACCCCCTCTTCTGCCTTTGCTCTGAATTTCATCAAGTATACTTCCATTTTTCAAGGAGAGCTCTGATTAGATCAGGGCGAAGGGGTGGAGTGTATGAAATTGTTGGCTATTTACCAGAAGTGAACACTGAAATCACATCCGTGCCCTGAAGCATTATGGGGCCTTTCAAACAGCCTCTGAGGCGACCCCCTATAAATCCCCGTTCCTGTCATGTTTAACTAAAACCCAATACACACTCAATAAGAAATTCATCAATGTTATAAAAAACAATGACAAAGCACTCTCCTTTGTGTCAGGGAAAACTGACACTTCCACAAGAAAAAAAGAAATCATTCTCTAATCCTTTGTACTTCTCTCCTCATTTTTTCTCCCTTTGCTCTTCTAATATATTGTGCAAGTGTCCCTTTCTCTCTCTCTCTCTCTCTCTCTCTCTCTCTCCTCTCTCTTTCTCTCCCTCCCTCCCTTTCTCTGGCAAGCGTCCGTTCCAGCTGGGCCAAAGGAAGCAGTTTTCAGTGAAAGGGAAGTATTTTAGTTTATAAAAATTTGAAACCACAAATTATCTTCCCAAACTTACAACTGCAGCCCATGATAATACATGAGGCACCCCAAGCGTCAATTCATTCTGAAGTCCTATGTGAAGAAGGGAGTCACGTGGCTCAAGTTCTTTGCATTACAGCTGCACATTACTATTCTATCTGGAGTGGCATTTCATTCTTACAGTCATAACCATCTGTTAACTCCCCTATGATCCTGCTCAGTCTCCCTTTTAATTGTCTTGGGAAAAATCACTAGGAGTTAGGGAGAACTGTGAGTCCAAGAAGGGCATGAGACTTAATTTGATGGTATGAGCTTATGTACTTTATCTTCTCTTGTATCTTACAATCATGGCAGTAGATGCATTAGAAGACTATATAATATTTGGAAAAATAATGTTAACCTGCTGATAAGGTTTAAATTGGGTTTTGAACATACACTTTGGCATGTGGGTTGATCATGTTTCAGATTTTTTGTTTTTCTCTTAGGGAATCTAGAATGTAGTTTAAAGACATATCCTGTCTCAACTGATACACTCAATCCATTGGCTCTGAAACTGTTCCATATCCTCGTAGGAGGAACTCCTACTGAACCGTATCTCAGATCTCCCTCATCACCTGTAGATTCTGCCCCAAGGAGACCCCACACAGGGAGGAAAGGAGGTCCTGGGACCATCACAGGCCTTCATTGCATCCTTTCCTTCCACCCAGGGCCATTCAACTTTTTATCAACTGTAATACTAAATCTTATTAATTTACAGTATGAAATCTATTCTTAAAAGTGGATATTTAAATAAGCATTTTTAAAATTGATTTTAAATTATTTTAAATGTATTTTTTAGCTTTTAATCCAAGTATCCTGGGTTCATCTCATTATTTCATCTGTTATTGGTAATGTCTTCAATTCTGCATAATATCAAGAACCAAATTACATGATCTATACATGCCTAACTTATAGAGAGCAGTCTATAAATTTAATTTTATTGCCAATTAATTACTATTAATGCTATTATTATTTTTAATATTTTATGAATACAGTACAAGATTAAAACTTTAGAGATTATAAATTTTTAACAGCGATATTCCCATTATAGCTTTAAAATAATTTTATAAAAAAACAAAGATTATGTGATTCTCATTACATTGACGAAGAAACTGAGCTATTAAGTGCAGAGTATTTCTCAATGTCTCACAACAAGTGACCATTTTGGAATTCTAACAAAAATGTTTTTGCTTCTTATGTCTAGAGATCAAGCCAGGTGGTAATATTCAGGGTGTCTAATTCTTATAATATTACTACTTGGGGCTCATCGGCTATATTATCTCTCTCTTTGCATTTACTTGAATAATGGAGAGGTCAGCTACTTGCCGTATGCACTTGGTCAGCAGAGTCCCAAACTAATAAACATAACCAGTGAATTTGTAAATTGTGAGAAATCACATATGATAGAAATCTCAACTATTGATAAAGACAACCCAAACTCATTTTTAATGATGAAAGACACGGTTAGAACTTTCTCTTGGTATTGAAATGATAATCTGCACTAAAACCTTCTCTAGTGAGTCAATAATGATGCTAAGACTTTGTCACTATGGGCATGAATCCCCCAGTTTTGCCCACCCCTCATTGGCACTTTCCTCCATGTTCTCAGCCCAGATGCCCGTGCTGACATGAATCTGGTCCACGGAAAAATAGACACATTTTCAGCACATCTACTGTATGTTAATATTCCTCATTCCTCTAAAACATCAATACAAATGTGTCTAATATCCACAGCTATCACTTTTTGTTATAAGGATATATTTGCAGCATATTTTTCTTGCAGCAAATTTCTATTACCATTTGAGGTGTCTGGATATTTGTCTCCCTCAACTGAAAAGAAATATTCTGCCATTTCTCTTTCTCTAGGCAAGAAGAAAGTCAGAGGTGGCATGAGAAGCCCTTAAACATTATGCAAAGCTGCAAAGGACAGAGAAATACCTGACCTTATGCTGGGGAGTAAAGTACAGGTAAGCTGGTACATTTGTGACAGTGGCCCCATCTTTAGACAAATGGCCTGACACTCCATACATGAAAGTAAACCTGGCATCCTGGGTTAGGTTTTCCTGTGGGCATCTGAAGCTAGACTGAATGACAGGCTCTGAAGACTGAAGAGCCAAGAATGTGATACATAACTTGTTTTCATGCTTCTGCAATGTCTAGTTTGAGCTTATTAATATGTGCCTTTTATCCAATCACCTAGAAAAATATTTTAAGGCTACAATAAAGGGATAATCCTGGCTAACTAATCTTCGGGAATATTAAATGTCTAATCAAGTCAGAGTGGAAATATTTCATTGGTACAATATGTAAATTTCTCAATCTTTCCTTTATAGCGAATGCCCCAAAAGCAAAGATAAATTTGTCTCCCCATCATCACAACAACAACAATTTTGAATATAGAATTAAAAATTAATCAGTACTTATTATTTCTCCCTTTAAATTGTGAGGAAGAGTGAAGCTTTTTTATTATAACTATTTTAAGGAATATCAAAATTATCAAGGGATATTAGCAAACAATTTATTTCTTTATGCAAAAGAAACAAAAGAAAGAATGGATCGGGAGAGCAAGAAATAGAGGAAGAAAGAATGGGAAAAAATGAGAGAGGAAGAGGTTGGATGATGGGTGCAAAGTGAGAGGGAGGAAGTCCAATAACTATTTAGAGATGATACTAATATAAAGCCAATTATTCTGCACTGAACAAGCTTTGTTCTTCTAGAAAACGTTTTGTTAGCTGGCCATGAATATTGTGATTCTCTATATAAGGTCAAAATACTTAATGCTACGAATATACCCTTCCAGATTTAGTTATTTAATTTATTTTAATTGGTAAATTTATGCTTAGCTGAGCAGTACTATGAAATTGATTAATAAATTACATTCTACTGTCAGTGTTCTAGGATTTCCTACCAGTAATATTTGAAGCAGAGTTGACAGTAATTAAATAATAATTTCATCACTGATAACAAATATATTCAACTGAATGAATCACTTTTGTAACATATTGAAAATCCTATTCTTATAGTATTACATTGATTGAAGGATGGATGAAGAGGACACTTTTCTTAAAGGAACTGTAGCTTAAGACATTCCTTCCCATTACAAAGATATCAAAATATAATCTTTTCTTTTTTTTTTTTCTTTAACAAATGGAAAGCTGTCAATTTGACTCATTTGAAGCCAATAGTAACCATCATCCCCAACCCCAAATGGTGTGATTTAGAATACTGGCAATAAAATATATTTTGGGAGGGGTGCAAAATAAATGAAAGTCTCATTAATAGAAGATTTGCATTTTTTCACGTTGTAATGCATCCTACAACTGAGGGTGTGCCATAACTTAATAGGGAGCATTTTTATTTTTTAGGTGTATATAAGACAACTCTACATCTTAAAATCTTTGGGTGGATATATGTTTTTGATTTTTCCTGAGTGGAATTGCAGATATATTAAAGTCTATGCTTAATTTTGTAATAAACTATTAAACTATTTTCCATTGTGTCTGTACCATTTTATGTTCCCAGGAGCAATGTGTGAAGGTTCTAGTGTCTCTATACCCTCATCAACACCTGGTATTGTCAACCTATTTGAATGTAGCCATTCTAGCAGAGATGTAGCCGTACCACACTGTAGTTTGATTTTTCATTTCTTTAACAATTTATGATGTTGGGCATGTTTTCATGTATTAACAAGTTTTTATACATCTTTTTGGTGAAGTAACTTTGTCCATTTTTATTAGGTTTGTATTCTTATTGAGCTGTATAAGTTTTTCACATATTATGGACAAAAGTCCTTTATCAGATACATTAGTAGCAAATACTTTCTCCCACTCTGTGGCTTTTTCGTTTTTAAGAGCAGCGTTTTTTTTTTTTTAACAAACAAGAAAGCAAGCTTTATTTATTTATTTATTTGTTTGTTTGTTTGTTTGTTTATGGTTGTGTCAAGTCTTAGTTGTGGGCACATGGGCTCTTCATTGTGGCGCCCAGGCTTCTCTCTAGTTGTGGTGTGTGGACTCCAGAGTGCGTGGGCTCTGTAGTTTGCAGCACGCAGGCTCTCTAGATGAGGCACCCAGGCTTAGTTGCCCCGTGGTATGTGGGATCTTAGCTCCCCATCCAGGGATCGAACCACGTCCCCTGCATCAGAAAGTGGATTCTTAAGCACTGGACCACCAGGGAAATCCCCAAGAGCAGCATTTTTTTTTATTCACTGATGTTAAATTTATTATTTTTTTAAGTTTAGGGATTATAGTTTTGTTGTCATAGCTAAGCAATTTTTGCCTAATTTAAATCCAACACCCTATTCTATTTTGTTCTAAAAGTATTATTATTTGTGATATTTTACATTTGGGTCTATGATCCATTTTGAGTTAAAGTTTGTATATTATGTTACATGAAATAGCAACCCATGTTGGGTTTTTTTTGGGGGGGATCCTGTATTTTCTTTCTTTCTTTTTTTTTTTTTGATCAATTTTCTCAGAACCATGAGTTGAAAAACCTACCCCTTTCCTCAAGGAATTGTCTTAGAAATGTCGAAAAAAATCAATTGAATATCTGAATATCTCAGAATTTGCCTGTAATCTCAATTCTGTTCTATTAATATATATGTCCATCCTTTTGCTAATCTCACACCATTCTGATTACTGTACTTTAAGGTTGAAATCAGTTAGTGTGGGAACACCAAACTTCTTCTTTTTTTGTAATTATTGTGGGTCCTTTGAATTTCTATAAAGTTTTTGGTACAGCTTGTCAATTTCTCCAAAGAAAAAGCTTTCTGAGTTTTGATAGGGATTGCCTATTTTACATACATGATCATGCCATCTGCAAATAAAGATAATTTATTTATTTTCACATTTATATAACATTTTTTATTTGTCTTGCTCCATTGCTTTAGCTAGAGTCTCTAGTACAATGTTAAATAGAAGTGCCTAGAATGAGCATACTAGTCTTCTTCAAGATCTTAGGGGAAAAACTTTCAGTCTTTTATCATTGACTATGATCTTGGCAGTGCATTTTTTACAGATGACTTTATCAGGCTGAGGAAATTCCCTTCATTTCTTGGTTTGTTCACCATTTATATCATGAAATGTTGTTAGGTGTTGTTAAAGGCTTTTTCTGCATCCATTGACATTAAGATAATCACATGGCTTTGTCCTTTATTAATATGGTATATTATATTGATTAACTTTTAATATTAAACTTATCTTTCATCTGTGATAAGTCCTGCTTGCTTGTTGTTATAATCCTTTTTTTAGGTATTACTGTATTTTGTTCACTAGTATTTTGTTGAAGATTTTGTGTCTATATACATAAGGGATATTGGTCTGTAATTTTCTTTTTTGTGTATGATATCTTCATCTGGTTTTGGTAACAAGGTAACGCTACTCTCATTGAATGAGTTAGGAAATAATTTCTCTTCTGTTTTTGAAAGAGTTTATGAAGAATCGGTATTGATTCTTAAATGTTGGGTAGAATTCACCAGTGAATCTGTTTCTGGGCTTTTATTTGTAGGAAATTCTTAAATAATCTCTTTCCTCTCTTTTCTTTTTATAGGTTTATTCATGTTATGTAATTCTTCCTGAGTAGTTTCAGGTAGTTTGTGTCTTTTTATGGATTTGTTTATTTAATCTAGTTCATGTAATTTTTGGCACACAATTTTAATAGTATTCCCTTATTCTTTTTATTTCTGTAAAGTCAGTAGGGATGTTCTACCTTTTATCACAGATTTTAATACTTTGAATCTTCTCTCCTTCTTTTCTTGATTAGTCTAGATAAAAGTTAGTGAATTTTTAAAATCTTTCCCCAAATCACCTGTGGTTTTCATCTATTTTTCTGTATTGATTTTCTATTCTTCAGTTTATTAATTTACTTTTCATTCTAATCTTTGTTATTTCCATCCTTCTTCTTGCTTTGGGTATAATTTACAAGTCTTTGGATGTAGGGTTACTGATTTGTGTATTAGTGCCCTGATGCTGCTATAATAAATTAGCACACATTTAGCAGCTTAAATAATACAAATTTATTATCTTACAGTTCTAAAGTTTTAGGTGAGGTATTTGTCTAACTGAACTCAAATCAAGACCTTAGCAGGGCTGAGTTTGTTTCTAGAGGCTCTGAGGGACAATCTATTTCCTTGCCATTTCTGGTTTCTAGAAGTTTCCTGCATTCCTTGGTTTCTGGTTTTCTTCAAAACCAGCACCAAAGCATCCTCAAGTCTCTCTCTGACTCTCTACTTCCCTCTTGTGATTATCAATTCCACTTTTAAAGATCTGTGACTACCAAACTTAAAGTAGCTAGTGGGAAGCAGCCACATAGCACAGGGAGATCAGCTTGGTGGTTTGTGACCACCTAGAGGAGTGGGATAGGGATGGTGGGAGGGAGGGAGACACAAGAGGGAAGAGATATAGAAACATATGTATATGTATAACTGATTCACTTTGTTATAAAGCAGAAACTAACACACCATTGTAAAGCAATTATACTCTAATAAAGATGTTAAAAAAAAATCTGTGTACTTACATTCGTTCTACCTATATAATCCAGAATAATCCCACTACTTTAAGGTCAGCTGATTAGTAAACATAATTGTATCTTCACATTTAGTTGCCTTTTGGCATGAAGTATGAGAGATAACATGCTCATAGATGCCAGGGATTAAGATGTGGACATCTTTGAAGAGGGTCTTTATTTTCTTAACACTCTTTGAAATATTTCTTCTTTTTAAATAAAGGTGTTTTACAGCTACATGTTTTTCCTATAAACTCTGCTTCAGATGTATCCCATACATTTTGGTATGTTGTGTTTATCTTTTTCTTCTTTAAATATTTTCTAATTTATCTTCTTTGACCCATTGGTATTTTTAGAACTCTAACTTAATTTCCACATATTTGTAAAGTTCTCAAACTTCCTTCTCTTCTTAATTTCTAAAATTATTCCATTTTTGTTGAAGAGTATACTTGGTATGATTTCAATCATTTCATATTTCTTGGTGTTTATTTTATGGCCTTGGTTGTGGTCAATCCTAGTGAATATTCCATGTTTGTGTTCTGCTATTTCAGGATGCAGTGATTTAAAGGGGCAGGTTATGTCTAGTTGGTTTAGAGTATTTTTCAAGTCTTCTATATCCATGTGAATATTCTATTTATTTATTCCTTAAGTTATTAAAAATAGAGTTTTGAAGTCTCCAACTATTATTATTGTTATATTTTCTATTTTCTCTTCAATTTTGAAGGTTTTTTCTTCATGTATTTTGGGGTTCTGCTTTTAGGTGGACATACTTTTTTCTATTTTTCTATCTTTCTGACCCTAAAACCTTTTTTATTTATCTCTATTGATGTTTTATTTTCTCTTTTTATTTCAAGTTTACCTTGGGCTAATGTTAGTATAGCCATTTCAGCTTTTTATGATTGCTATTTGCATATTATATCTTTCTGCATCCTATAATTTCAGTCTATTTGTATCTTGAATCAAGTGTGTGATTTCTGTAGATAGCACATAATTGGGTCTTTTTTTTTTTAATCCAGTCTGACAGTTTCTACCTTTGACTGGATTGTTTAAATTATTCATATTTAATGTTATTATTAGTATGGTTTAATTTATCTATCTATCAGCTGTTTTGCTTTTGGATATTTATATGCCTCATTTTTGTTGTTGTTCTTCCTTTAACTCTTTTTTGCCTTCTTTTGTATTAGACAGATATTTTCTAGAGTGTTATTTTAATTTACATAATCCTTTTTTTTTCCAAGTATTTGAGTTATTTTCTTAGTCATTGCTATAGTGCTCACAATATTCATCTTAACATAGATATAATTCATATTTATACTAATTTCCAGTGAGACAAAATTTATTCCTAATAGCTCTAGTTTTACTCCCTTTTTTTTGCTATTATTTTTATACAGTTACTTCTATATGTGTGACTAATCCAACAATATATCATTAGAATTATTACTTTTTATGATTTAGGCATTTAAAGTACCTAGAGGAGAAAGAAGAATAAGAATATATTTCTAAAATAAGAAAACTATATGACAATAAACTATATTGTCATATAGTTTTCTTATTTTCCCTTTTTGGTTCTCTTTATTTCTCCTGTGGATTTGACTTATCATTTGGTTTTATTTTCTTTCTCCAGTGCATATTTGTTCCCATTCAACTCCTTTGTGTTTATTGTCAAACATATTACAGTTTTATGTGTAATAGACATCAAAATACAATTATATGCATATTATTTATTAATTTGGTTTTTAAACCAATTATAAAAATAAAGCAAAGGATATATATAATTATTAAAATACCTATATAATTATCTTTCCTGGGCTCTGTTTTTTTAAAGTATAGATTTAAATTACTCTCTGGTGTCACTTGCTCTCAGTCTGAAGAAATTCCTTTAGAACATCTTATAGGTCAGGTCTGCTATCAAGTAAATTTCTCAGTTTTTGTTTATCTGTGGATGTCTTTATTCATTTCTGAAAGGTAGTTTGACTCAAATAAAATTCTCTGTTGGCATTTCTTTTCCTTCTACACTTTAAATATGTCAACCCACTCCCTCTGACTTTTATTATTTCTTATGATGAACAACACTTTAATATTTTGGGGGTCTTTTGTGAGGAGTTATTTTTTCTTGCTGCTTTAAAATTTTTCTCTTTGTCTTTATTAACATTTTTTTCTTGTATTAACATTTTGACTATTATGGTTCTGGACCTGTTTACATTAACCCACTTAGAGTTTGCTGAGCTTCTTGGATGAGTAGGTTAATATTTTTCATCAGATTTTACAAAGTTTTCATCCATTATTTCTTTGAAAAAACGTTTGTTCATTTTTCTCTTTCTCTCTTTCTGGGGCTCCCATTATGTGTGTATTGGTGCATTTAATGGCATCTTAGCATTTTTTTTCCTGAGTTTCGTTTACTTCCTTTTCTCTCTTTTTTAAATTTCATCATTCCTATCAACCTATTATTAAGTTTGTCAGTCCTTTCTTCTGCCAGCTTATATCTACTTTTGAGCCCCTCTAATGATTTTTTTTTTTTTTTTTTTTTTTTTTTTTTTTTTTTTAGTTATTGTACTTTTCAATCAAACTTTTTCATCTGGTTCTTTTTAAAGTTTTTCTATCTCTTTACTGATATTCTCTATTGGATGAGGAACTGTCTTCATGTCTCTATGCCACTGTCCTGGAGCTAGGAGCAGGATAATGACCAGCTTCTTCCAGAGTGACACCCTGCTTGGTGAGTGAGGCTCTGTGTGGGGACAGTAGCCCCTGATTTCTTGGGTTGCCTTCCTGGTATGGAACTTTCACCCTACCATCAATCTGTAGCAGTGGTGTTTGAAGTCCATATGCTGAGTTTGTCATACCTAGAGTAGAGTTTCCATCCTATTCAAGGATGCAGAGTGCAGGAAGAGAGACTTAGTGTTCTTCACTGAGCCTACCCAAAATTGAACTTCTACAAATGAAGCTGGGGTGGTGAAAGAGTTCTATGCCAACCTCTCCAGAGTGAAACTATAGTACTTAGACTAAAGCTATGTAGAGATGGAGCCCAATCATTTTGACTGCATATACCCAGAGTGGAGCTTCTAACATACTGAGCCAGACTAGGAGGAAAGGGTATAGGTTATGGCTCAAATGCCATAGACTCTCCCTTTTCTGAGATCTTCTTGAATGTATGTTACTCTATTTGCTTTGTTATCTTAGGACAATCCCCCCAAACTGTAAAAGGTTATTTTTGTAAATTTCAGCAGTTAAATAGCTGTTTCACTGCAATGAGGGTCTATCTCCCTCTTCCTACCACCATTCTGAAAGATATTCCTTTATTATAAAAGTACTGATTCCTCAAATTCACAAAGTGGGAATATCTGTCCATTTATTATTTTTTATACTTTCTTTATTATCTCAACAATGTTTTGTTGCTTGCAGTGTACAGGTGCTGTGCTACCTTTGTTAAATTTCCCCCAGAGTATTTTATTCCTTTTGATGCTATGATTAATGTAGTTAATTTTTTTAAATTCATATTCCTATTATTTGCTGCAAATATATAAGAATATAATGTATACTGTGAAAATAAATGAAGACTCCCAAATGAGAACAAACAGAAGCAATTTCTTCAGAGCTTGCTATAAAATAAGGGAGTTAGCTACCATCATTTGTGTTTGGCAGAAAATCAGAGACAAGCAGGAGAATGGGAAGATGATAGAGGAAAACAGTGAAGGGCTTCGGGTATGCTCTAATTGGGGGTTTACTGGCATAGAGAAGTCATTTGTGGGCTAACTAGGACTGTTTTATGTATTTGGTTTAGGGAGCATATTTGACTTTGTCTAATTGATCCTGATATGGAAGTGGAAACAAAAAATAAGAGTGTATTCATTGACTAGTTCCTGACTGTTTTACACTGATTGCTTCAGTGGCTGTGTGGCAGAATTCTCTCATCATATACAGTTTGTCCATTGTTTGTTGGAAAATTCAGTCTTTCAGTATACTGATCTGTTTTTTGCTAAACTCATTTACTAATTCCAGTCGTTATTATGTAGATTCCTTAAGATTTTCTACACACAGGATTGTATTATCTATTTCCTATGAATAAGAATAGGATTGCTTTACTTCTTCATTTCCAACTGGGTGCCTATAACTTTTTGTCATTTTACTGGAGGGTTTAGCCAGTACAATTTTGTTTATCAGAGAATACAATTTTATTTCCTTAGAAAAGCTTAAATGATACACAAAAAAATAAGTGCAACTAAATTAGTAATTTAAGCAAATTGCAGAGTACAATTATATATCTATATATGTACAGATCTATATCTATATGCTAGAAAAAATCAATTAGAAAATTAAGAAACAATACAATTTCCAATAGCATCAAAACACTTAAAATATCTGGAAACAAATTTAATTTAAAAATGCTCAAAATTTCTACATTAAAAAAACACAAATTTTGATGAGATAAATTAAAGTTAGCCTAAGTTATGGTTACATGAACATATATTTTTATTGGAAGATTGAATACTATTAAGATATCAATTATTTCCAAATTTATCTACAGGGTCAATACAACCTCAATAAAAATGCAAACATAGATTTTGTGTGCATGTGATAAACAACAAGCTGATACTATGATTTATATGGAAATGCAAAGGGACCAACACAAGCAAAAGAGTCATGAAAAATAAAAGTAAATTTTTTCTGATATGAAAACACTGTTTAGGACCAGTAGTCTGGTACTGGTATAAAGATATACAAACATCAACACTGAACATGAATCTTTCACTTCCAGCAAAGATGAAGTGGTAGGTAAGAGAGCTACTTGTTTTAAACAAATATGTAACTTTGTAGAGTTTGGCATTCCTTAAAAAGTTAAACATGGACTTACCACATTTACCGTGTTATCTAAGCCATTCAATTTCCAATTTCCCTTTGTTTGCCAAAGGCAAATTGAAGTGTAAGTCTATGAAAATATTTATATATAAATGTTCATAGCAGTTTAATTTGTAAAACACAAAACTGCAAAACAACCCATATGTTCTTTAACTTTTTTTTTTAAGATTTTTTTTTTGACGTGGACCATTTTTAAAGTCTTTATTGAATTTGTTAGAACACTGCTTCTGTTTTTTTATGTTTTGGATTTTTGGTAGTGAGGCATGTGGGACATTAGCTCCCTGACCAGTGATCGAATCCATAACACCCGCATGGGAAGGTGAAGTCTTAACCACTGGACCACCAGGGAAGTCCCAGTCCTTCAACATTTGATTGAATAAACAAACTATGGTGTATCTATCATACAATGATGTATTACTTAACAATGAAAAAATGAATTCTTGATATATGATACACCATAGATTAATATCAGGATAATTATGCTGAGCAAAAAAGACAGATAAGAGGGAATACATGCTGTATGATCCCATTTATATAAAATTCTAGCAAATACAAACTAACCCTTAGGGAAGGGAAGTAGATCAGTTATTTCTAGGCAGTGGCATGGGTGAATACATGAGGGGAAGGTCGAGGAATTATTGCATTGCATGAAGGAACTTTTGAGTTAATGGATAGGCTTAACATCTTGATGGTTAAGGGCTTCATAGGTATATATATATATATATATATATATATAATTTGATGGGCTTGTCATATATGCATATATATGACAAGCAAATCAAATTGTACAGTTTAAATATATGTTTTATTGTAAGTGATTTATACATCAATAAAACTGTTTTAAAATGAAATAGAGTCCAGAAATAGAGCCATGGCTATATGAATAATTGAATTTACACAAAGATACCAAAGCAATAAACTTGAGACAGAAAATTGTTTTCAGAAAGTAATCCTGAAACAACTGGATGTTTATATTGAAGAAAGAAAGACAATTCAACCATTTTCTCACACCATACAAAAATCTTAATATTTGATAGGTCAGACTTCAACAGTAGTTAAAATAACAAAGATTCTAGAAGAAAATATAGGAGAATATTTCATAATTTGGGGATAAGCAAAGATTTCCTGGAAACCTTTGAGAAGTCTCAAAGAACCTGGTAATCATTAACCATTGATTATTGGTAATCTATTAAAAATAATAAATAAAAATCAAAATTATATCAAAAATTTAAAATTTTTAATGACTGCACACTACTTTTCCCTCACAAAAAAATTTGTATCCATAAAGTATATAGAACTTCTACAACTCAATAAGTAAAACACAACTAACCTGATTTTATAAAATAAGAGTTTAGAAACTTGATAGGACATGATGCAGAAGAAGTAATGACATGTTCAAAGAGAAAAGTTGTTGTTGATGAGTGGAAAGGTAGGAGGAAGCTTTCTGGAGTGATGTGACTGTTCTGTATCTCTATAGGGATGTGGGTTATAAGGGAGTATGCTTTTGTCAGAACTCATCCAACTGTGTACTTTACACCTATTTATTTCAATCCATGAAACTTATACCTCAACTCAAAAAAGACACATTTGGGCTTCCCTGGTGGCACAGTGGTTGAGAGTTCACCTGCCGATGCAGGGGACACGGGTTCATGCCCCGGTCCGGGAGGATCCCACGTGCCGCGGAGTGGCTAGGCCTGTAAGCCATGGCTGCTGAGCCTGCGTGTCCGGAGCCTGTGCTCTGTGACGGGAGAGGCCACAACAGTGAGAGGCCTGCATACCGCCAAAAAATAATAAATAAATAAATAAATAAATAAGACACATTTGTACCATTCTTATCATTTGTAAAATTACATGAAATATTATCTAGCCACAACTTAGACTTAGAAAAAAATATTATAATATTGTTATTTTATATGCCTATGCAATTCATATAAAATCTATCATGATGATGAGCTGATCCTGACAAACTATTAGAACGTCCCAGTCTTGCTTTATAAAGGCACGAGCACTTTTTGATGATAGAAAACCTTATTATGTAGGACTGGTGTACATTATTCTATAAAGTCAAAATCATCTTACTGTTTTCCATCTCCATTATTGTCAAATTAGACTGAAACACCTCAGGAGATATATACTATGAGTGTAAGAACACAGAAGGAATTAATTAGGATTGATTTTATTATCTTTGTCTAAGGTCTTTATAGTAATGAGATATTTAAAACACTGAGTCAGTAGTAAATGGTACACCTAGTGATTACTTGAGTACATTCCACAATTCGTTTTTTCTCCTTCAAGCACAAAAGGAATTTTTAATGTTATTCACATTTTTAAACTAACATTTTGTTTTAAGTTAATTCCAGATTGACATATAGTTGTAAAAAATAAAACAAAGAGATTATGTGTACCCTTTAACCAGTTTCCACCAATGGTAACTGGTTCTTGAAAAACTATAGTACAGTATCACAACCAGGATATTAAGATTCATCCAGTGAAAGGACGGAACATTCTATCACCAAAAAGATCCCTGTGGTTCCCATTTATAGCTACACCTACTTCTCTCCTGCCCACAACCTCTTCATAACCCTCAGTAACTACTAATCTTCTTTTTTTTGGTATAATTCTGTCATTTCAAAAATGTTATAAAAATGGAATCATAGTGTGTAGCCTTCTGGGACTGTTTTTTTTTATTCAGCATAATTATCTGGAGATTCATCTAGTTATCATGAATATAAGTAGTTCATTTCATTTATTTCTTAGTGGTATTGCCTGGTATGAATATACCATAATTTTTCATCATTGACCCATTAAATAAGCCTGGGTTTTTTCTAGTTCTGGGGAATTATGAATAAAGCTCTTATACACATACATGTACAGGTTTGTGAGTGAACATAAGTTTTCATTATTCTGGTATAAATGCCCAAAAGTGTAATTGATGGGTTGTATGGTAGTTTCATCTTTGGTTTTATAAGAAACTGCCAAATTGTTTCTCCAGGGTGACTTTACAATATTACATTTCTACCAGCAATATTATGAGTGATCCACTTTCACCATTTCCTTGCTAACATTTGTTGTTGTCACTATTTTTTATTTTAACCATCATGACAAGTTATAGGACTATTGCATTGTGATTTTAATTTACATTTCCCTAATGACTAATGGTGTTAAATATCTTTTCATGTGCTATTTTTCTATCTGTATATACTCTTCAGGAAAATATCTCATTTCTTTGGCCCATTTTCTAATTAAACTTTTTAGTTTTGTTTTTATTTTGTTCTGGCTTGTATTATTGTTGAGTTTTGACAATTATTTATATAGTCTAGATACTAGTTATTTGTCAGCTATCTCCCAGACTTTAGATTGTCTTTATATCCTATCAAAGATGATTTTCACAGAGCAAAAGATTTTAATTTTGATGAGGTCCAATTGTCAGCTTTTTTTTTAACATAGATTTTCTTTTGGTATGAAGTCTAAGAACTCTTCACTTACTTACCTAAGAACCCAAAGATTTTTTTTCCCCATTATTTCCTAGTACTTCTGTAGTTTTACATTTAAGTCCATGATCCATTTTGAGTTGATCCAGTTGAGTTAATTATGTATAAAATATGTCTTGGTTCTTCCAATCTAAGAACATGGTATATCTCTCCATCTGTGCCTTCTTTGATTTCTTTCATCAGTGTCTTATAGTTTTCTGAGTACAGGTATTTTACCTCCTTAGGTAGGTTTATTCCTAGGTATTTTATTCTTTTTGTTGCAATGGTATATGGGATTGTTTCCTTAATTTCTCTTTCTGATCTTTTGTTGCTGTTTATAGGAATGCAAGAAATTTCTGTGCATTAATTTCATATCCTGCAACTTTATCACATTCATTGATTAGCTCTTGTAGTTTTCTAGTGGCATCTTTAGAATTTTATATGTATAGTATCATGTCATCTGCAAACAGTGAAGGTTTACTTCTTCTTTTCCAATTTGTATTCCTTTTATTTATTTTTCTTCTCTGATTGCCGTGGCTAGGACTTCACTACATTGAGGTATCCCCTCACACTGGTTAGAATGGGCATCATTAGAAAATCTAAAAACAATAAATGCTGGAGAGGCTGTGGAGAAAAGGGAACCCTCTTGTACAGTTGGTGGGAATGTAAATTGATACAACCACTATGGAGAACAGTGTGGAGGTACCTTAAAAAACTAAAAATAGAATTACCATATGACCCAGCTATCCCACTACTGGGCATACACCTAGAGAAAACCATAGTTCAAAAAGAAACATGCACCCCAATTTTCATTGGTGCACTATTTACAATAGTCAGGTCATGGAAGCAACCTAAATGTCCATCAACAGACAAATGGCTAAAAAAGATGTGGTACATATATACAATGGAATATTACTCAGCTATAAAAAGGAATAAAATGGGGTCATTTGTAGAGACATGGATGGACCTAGAGACTGTCATACAGAGTGAAATAAGTCAGAAAGAGGAAAACAAATATCGTATATTAATGTATATTTGTGGAATCTAGAAAAATGGTACAGATGAACAAGTTTGCAAGGCAGAAAAAGAGACACAGATGTAGAAAACAAATGTATGGAAACCAAGAGGGGAAAGGGAGGGTGGAATGAATTGGGAGATTGACATATATACACTTATACATATAAAACAGATAACTAATGAGAACCTGCTGTATAGCACAGGGAACTCTATTTCACTGTGCTGTACTGTAGAAACTAACACAACATTGTAAAACAACTATACCCCAATTAAAAATATATATATATATATGCATATATATATATATATTATATATATATATGTTAGTATATATATATAATATATATATATATATTAGTCTTGGGTTGAAGCTCTTTTTTGTGATTTATGGATATGCAATTAATCTGGTACCATTTGTTGAAATGGTTATCTTTTCTCCATTGAATTTCTTTTTCACACTTGTCAAAATTAGTTGGCCTTATTTCTGTGGATCTATTTCTTGGTTATTTTGTATGATTTATTGATCCATATCTATCTTTCCATTATAGTCTTGTTTACTATAGCTATATAATGTCTTGATATCAGGTAGATTGATTTCTTACAATTTATCCTTCTTTTTAAATAATCATTTTAACTATTCTAGTTCTTTTGCCAGAACATAAAATTGTTAGTATTGTCTATAACTATAAAAAATATAATCTTGCTGGGATTTTGGTAAGAACTTTATAAAACCCATGTTTCAATTTGAAAATAATTGACATCTGTCCTACATTGAGTTTTCTAATGAATGAACATGATATGCCTCTCTATTCATTTTGACCTTTGATTTTTTTCATCATCATATAGTTTTCAACATATAAGTTCTCTACATGTTTTGTTAGATTCACACCAAAGTAAATCACATTTAATAACTAAAATTTCCAGTTGTAAATAGTTATTGTTTTTTAAATTCTGTGTCCACATATTCACTGATAGTATATAGAAATGCAATTGATTTTCTGTGGGCCTATCTTATATTTTGCAAAGTTGCTGAACTTATTAATTCTAGGACTGTCATTTATTTGGTAGATTACTTAGGAGTTTCTATGTAGGCAATTATTAGGCAGTTTTATTTTTTCCTTCCAAAACTGTATGCATTTTTTTCCTTTCCTGTATTACAATGGCTAAAATTTCCAGCAGTATATTGAGTAAGAGTAGTAAGAAGAGACATCCCTTGCCTTGTTTCTAATATTAGGAGCAAAGCATTAGTGTTTTACTGTAAATATAAAGCTACCTGTGGATATTTGTAGATATTCTTTATAAAGTTGAGGCAATTCCCCCCTCTTTCTATTTTTCTGAGAGTTCTATCATGAATGAATACTGAGTTTTGTCAAATGCCTTTTCTGCATTAGTTAATATAATCATGTGATTTATCTTCTTTTAATATATTAATAAGGTGGATTATATCAATTGATAATCAATTGATAAAACAGAACACATCCTGTTTTATTGATTTTTCTCTATTGGGTTTCTGTTCAAATTTTTATTTATTTATTTATTTCTGATTGGGAGTTATTTTGTTCTTTTTAAACTGGATTATTGAGGTAAGTACTTAGGTTATTGATTTGAGACTTTTTCTCTCTCCTAATATAAGCATTTAATGCTATAAATTTCCCTCTTAACACTGCATTAGTTGTATCTCCCAAATTTTAATATGTTTTATTTTCATCTTAAATTCAATGTATTTTTTTAATTCTCTTGAGGCATCTTCTTTTACCCATGGATTATTTAGAAGTGCCTTGTTTAATTGCAATGTATTTGAAGAATTTCCTATTACCTTTCTGCTTTTTTTTTTTTTTTTTTTAAGGCAGCCCTAGGAAATGAATACACTACTTCTAGCAGAGAGAAGTTCCAGAGTAGCTGGGTGGTGGGTGTTTATCTGAACAGTTTTTAATCCCCTGAAATTCTTTTTTTTTTAAATTAATTAATTAATTAATTTACGGCTGCATTGGGTTTTCGTTGCTGTGTGAGGGCTTTCTCTAATTGCAGCAAGCAGGAGCTACTCTTTGTTGTGGTGCGTGGGCTTCTCAGTGTGGTGGCCTCTCTTGTTGCAGAGCATGGGCTCTAGGCGTAAGGGCTTCAATAGTTGTGGCATGCTGGCTCAGTAGTTGTGACTCATGGGCTCCAGAGTGAAGGCTCAGTAGTTGTGGCAGCCAGGCCTAGTTGCTCCGCAGCATGTGGGATCTTCCCAGACCAGGGATCGAACCATGTCCCCTGCCTTGGCAAGAGGATCCTTAACCACTGTGACACCCGGGAAGTCCCTACCTTTCTGCTTTTAATTTCTAGTTTGATTGCATGGGTTTAGAGATCAGATTCTTCATAATAGCAATTCTTGGGATTTGCTTTTTGCCCAGGATATGGTATATGATTTTAAGTACAGGAGATTATCAGTAATCTGAGTAAACCTGATACAATCATTTGAAAGGCCTTAAGAGAAGAACTGAGGATTGCCTGAGGAAGAAGAAATTCTAGCTGTAGACTGCAGCATCAGCTATTGTGTGAGAGTTTCCAGGCTGCCCTTCTTGATGGCTTGTCCTATGGATTTTGAACCTGAATCCATAATTCGATCTTGTGGTTATTTCGCTAGGTCCTGAATACATGGTTGTAACAGGCATACTCTACAACTGGCAGAATCCCCACATTTGTTCCCTAAAATGTGGAGTGAGGGCTATTATGCTAAGAAAGGCCAAGTGGAAAACACAAAAACTGTCTCTACTTAGAAAAATTGTAACCTAAAATCAATACTGCATTCCTGGAGGGACTGCAGAGATTAGTGTTACTACCATCAAGGACTTGAAGGTTGCAGTGTGGTAATTCCCACCACATTCCCATTCAACTCGATTTGTCTTATGAAGAAAATATATAGATTTTGAAGAATCATAGGGAATTATTGTAAACTTAACCAGGTTGTGACTCCAATTACAGCTGCTGTTCTAGATGTGGTTTTGATGCTTCAGAAAACTAACACATCCCCTGGTACCCAGTATTCAGCTATTAATCTGGCAAAGCTTTTTGTTCATAATACCTGTTAAATAGACCTGGGATTGCAAAGCAATTATACTCCAATAAAGATGTTGGAAAAAAAAAAAAGACCTGGGAGAAGTTTTCTTTCACCTGGCAAGGTCAACAATTCACCTTACTTTCCTATTTCAGGGATATAGCAACTCTCTAGACTTATAATTTAGTCCACAAGGATCTTAATCACCTTTCCCTTCTACAAGACATCATACTGGTTCATTACATTAAGGATATTATTCACTATTCTAGACATGGTGAGCAAGAACAACTTCTCTAAACTTATTAGTAAGACGTGTGTCAGAGAGTGTGATAAAAATGTCTCTGATAAAAATTCAGGGACATTTTATGTCAATGACATCTCTAGGGCTTTGATCGTCTGGACCATGTCAAAACATGCCTTCCAAGGTAAAAGTTGTTGCACACAGTTCTTCCTGCAACTCAAAAAGAGGCACCATACTTAGTGGATCTCTTTGGATTTGGGAGGCAACATATTTTTCGTTTGGGTGAGTGTGCTATTCCAGCCCATGTACCAAGTGATTCACAAAGCTGCTGGTTTTGAATGGAACCCAGAACAAGATAAGGCTCTGCAAGTCCAGGCTACTGTAAATGCTATTCTGACACTTGGGGCTATATAATCCAGTAGATCCAAAGTGTCTATGGCAGATAGAGATGTTTGGAGCCTTTTATAGGACATTATAGTTGAATCACAGGGAAGACTCTTAGAATTTACATCAAAGCCCTGCCATCTGCTGCAAGTATCAATTTTTAACTTTGAGAAACCGCTTCTGACTTGCTATTGGTCCTTAGCAGTGACTGAAATTTTACATGGGCCACAAAATTAACATGTGATTTCAGTTGCTCATCATGAAGGGAAGTTGTCTGACTCATCAAGCCATAAAATTTGGATTCACAGTAACACTCTATTAAGAAATAGAAGCAGTATAATCAAGATCATAGTTTTGTTTATATACTTAGAAGCAGATTGCTGCATCATATGGTTAACTCAATGTCTAACATTTTGAGGAACTGTCAACTTGTTTTCAAGAGCAGCTGCATAATTTTACAACCCCATCAACACTGTAAAAGAGTACCAATTTCTCCACAACCATGCTAAAATTTGTTATTTTTTTCTCTTTTTATAGTTATCTTATTAGATGTAAAGTATTGTCTTATTGTGGCTTTGATTTCTTATTTCCCTAATGACTATTAATGTTGAGGATTAATTGGATTTTCATGCAGGATTTTCATGCACTTGATGATTTAACCAATCTTTTGGGAGAAATGTTTATTCAAACTCTTTGTCCAGTTTTAAATTGTCTTATTTGTCCTTTTATTGGTGACTTGTAAGTTCTTTATTTTTTTAGTATAAGTCCCTTATCATATATATCATTTTCAAATATTTTTTTCCATTCCATTGATTTTTTTTCTCTTTTTTGATAATGTCTTTGAAGCACAGTTTTTAATTTTGATGAAGTTCAATTACTTAATTTTTTGTTGCTGTCACTTGTACTTCTCATGTTTTAGCTATGAAACTATTGACTTTCCAAGATTACAAAGATTTCCTCACATTTTATGCTAAGCATTGTATAGTTTTCCTCATTCATCTAGATCTATGGTCCATTTTGTATTAGTTTTGTATGTGATATGAGATAGGCATTCAACTTTATTCATTTACATGTAGATATTCAATTGTATCAACACTATCTGTTGAAGATGATTTACTCCTACATTGAATTTATCTTGGCACCTACGTCCAAAATTAATTCATCATAAATGTAAGGGTTTATTTACTTCCAATTCTATTTCATCCATTTATGTATCTATCTTTATTCTAGCACACACTGTTTGGATTACTGTAGCTTTGTAGTGAGTTTGTAAATCAGGAAGTAAGAGTACTCCAATTTTGTCCTCCCTTTTCAAGAATTGTTTTAGAGGGAGCAAAAATGAGTCCCTTCAATTTTAAGATCAGCTTCTCAATTACTGAAGAAAATGCAGCTGGGATTCTGATAGGGACGTCTTGCACTGAATTTGTACATGGGTTTGGGAGTATGGCCATCTTAGCAGTATTAAATATACTGATTCAGAGACTAATGTTTTTCTATTTATTTTGGTTTTCTTTCATTACTTTACTTTCAACAGTGCTTTAGAGTATCCAGTGTACATCTTGAACTTTCTTTGTTAAGTTGATATCTAATTATTTCTATTTTTTAATGCTAATGTAAATAGAATTATTTTCAAGGTTTTACTTTTGCACTGTTCATTTCTAAAGAGTACTCTCCCAACGTGAGGCTCGAACCCATGACCCTGAGATTAAGAGTCTCATGCTCTGCCAACTGAGCTAGCCAGGCAATCACTGTATTGTTCATTTCTAGTATATTGATATACAATTGAGTTTTGTATGCTGACTTATATCCTGCACCTTTCTGAATTCATTTATTAGTTTTAATTGTAATTTTGTGGATGCCTTAGGCTCTTCTGTATACAAGATCAATTCATCTAGAAATAGAGATAGTTTTACTTCTTCTTTCCACTCTGAATGGCTTTTAGCTTTCTTTTTTTTTCCCTTTACCCTGGATGGAACCTCCAAGACAATATTGAATAGAAGTGGTAATAATAAACATATTTATCTTCTGCATGAACTTAGGTCAAATTTTTAGTCTTTTATCCTTCTGATGATGTTAACTGTGTATTTTTCATAGACTTTGTTAAGTTGAGGAAGTTCCCTTCTAACCCTAGTTGTTTTTTTTTTTTTTTAATCATAAAAAGGTTTGGGTCCTGTCAAATAGTTTTCATCTATTGAGATGATCGTGCTGTTCTTATTCTTTATTCTGGTGCAATAGAATCAGCCCTAAATGTTATTGAAGATTCCCAGTACATAGCCACTTTTCTCTTGCTGCTTTCAAGAATCTCTCTTTGCCTTTGTCTTTCAATGTTTTCACCATGGCATCTGGGATCTGGACCTTAGTAGGAGTTTTTTGAACATCTTAGACATGTATTTAAATATTTTTCCTCAGAACTGAAGATTGGAAGTTTTCAGTCATTATTTCTTTGGATATTTTTTCTGTTCCCTTTCACTCTCCTCTCTTTCTGAAACACCCATTATACTTATGTTGATATGCTTAATTGTCTCATATTTTTCTGAGGCACTGTTCATTTATTGTCTATTCCTTTGTCTCTCTGCTCTTTGGGTGGTAAAATTTCTATTGAGTTATATTTCAGTTTGCTGATTCTTTCTTCTGCCAGTTCAGATTTCCTTTTGCCCAGTTCTAGTAAATATTTTTAAAATTTCATTTATTGTGATTTTAGCTACAGAATTTCTATTTGGTTTTCATTATAGCTTCTGTCTATTGATATTCTCTACTGGATGAGACACTATTTTCATACTTTTCTTTAATCCTCCACATGTGGTTTTCTTTAACTCTTTGAGCATGCTTGAAATAACTGATTTAAATTTTATGTCTAATGTAACTCATGTCTGGGCTTCCTCAGGTATGGTTTTTATTAAACTGTTTTTTTCTTGTTTGTAAGCCATACTTTTTTGATATTTTGACTATCTCCTAATTATTGCTTAAAAACTTCATATTTTATTTATATATTTTTAACATCTTTATTGGAGTATAATTGCTTTACATTAGTGTGTTAGTTTCTGCTGTATATCAAAGTGAATCATCTATACATATACATATATACTCATATTTCTGCCCACTTGCATCTCCCTCCCACACTCCCTAACCCACCCCTCTAGGTGGACACAAAGCACCAAGCTGATCTCCCTGTGCTATGCTGCTGCGTTCCACCTACTATCTATTTTACATTTGGTAGTATATATATGTCCATGCCACTCTCTCACTTCATCCTACCTTGCACTTCCCCCTCCCCGTGTCTTCAAGTCCATTCTCTATGTCTATGTCTTTATTCCTGTCCTGCCCCTAGATTCATCAGAACCTTTCTTTTTTTTTTTAAGATTCCATATATATGTGTTAGCATACAGTATTTGTTTTTCTCATTCTGACTTACTTCACTCTGTATGACAGTCTCTAGGTCTATCCACCTCACTACATATAACTCAATTCCATTTCTTTTTAGGGCTGAGTAATATTCCATTGTATATATGTGCCAATCTTCTTTATCTATTCATCTGCTGATGGACACTTAGGTTGCTTCCATGTCCTGGCTATTGTAAATAGAGCTGCAATGAACATTGTGGTACATGACTCTTTTTGAATTATGGTTTTCTCAGGGTATATGCCCATTAGTGGGATTGCTGTGTTATATGGTAGTTCTATTTTTAGTTTTTTAAGGAACAACCATATTGTTCTCCATAGTGACTGTATCAGTTTACTTTCCCACCAACAGTGCAAGAGGGTTCCCTTTTCTCCACACCCTCTCCATCATTTATTGTTTATAGATTTTTTGATGATAGCCATTCTGACCAGTCTGAGGTGATACCTCATTGTAGTTTTGATTTCATTTCTCACATGATTAGTGTTGTTGAGCATCCTTTCATGTGTTTGTTAGCAATCTGTAAATCTCCTTTGGAAAAATGTCTATTTAGGTCTTCTGCCCATTTTTGGATTGGGTTGGTTTGTTAAATCTTCACATTTTAAATAATATACTATAGCACTCTGGAATTAAGGCTCTCCTCCTTCTAGTTTGTTGTTGTTTTTGTTCCTTTGTTCCTATTTATTAGTGACTTTTCTGAACCAGATCATCTGCTTTTCCAGCATCCAGTCTGGGAGATATAAGACAAGAAGAAAGCCCAAGGAATTCACCACCATGTTGTCCTGAGAACCCTAATTATTCTGCCTTCCTCTCTCTACCTTTCTGTGTCTTCATATGTTTGTCCTATAGGTAATATCCAGGAATATTTCTGTTGTACTTAGGGAGAGTAATAGAGAAATGTACATCTACTCCATCTACCCAGAAGTGGAAACCCCAATGTTGTTCACTTTTAAAATCTAGTTTAGATATGGAGAATTTACTGTTAATTCAGTGATGGTTTTTAAGGGAAATGTGAGTTTACAACTATCATGTGATTGAAAGGAAATAAAGATCTCTTTTTTTATAGATCTTTGAAATACCTATTCAAGTGCTTACTCGAGTGAGATCTCACCTCCAATATATTGGTGATTCTTAAGTTATCAACTCTTAAATAATCAAACTTTCTACAGTGTCTCATAAATGAGAAAAAATTTAAAATTTTTAACATCTTTAAGTTTGTTAGTAGGGAATTAGAGATTCTCTTTGTATTAGTCTGCTCAAGCTACCATAATGTAATAACACAGACTTGGTGGCTTAAACAATAGAAATATATCTTCTCATCAGTCTGGAGGCTAGAAAGTCAAAGGTTAAAGTGTTGGCTGATTCATTTTCTGGTGAGCTCTCTCATGGTTTGTAGGTGGTTACCTTCTTTTCAGATACCCACTCCTCAGCAGATGGCCTTTCTTCAGTGTGTACACATGGAGAGAGTGACAGAGAGAGAGAGAGAGGATCTCTACCCTTAGGACCTCATTTAATCTTAATTACTTCCTAAAGACCTTATCTGTAAATATAGTCACATTGGCACACTGGGGATTAGAGCTTCAATCTATGAATTTTGGAGGGAACACAATTTCATTCACAGCACTCTTCTATTCACTTTTGGTCCCAGCACCAAAGAAGACCTGGTATATATTATTCACAATAAAATGTGCTTTCTAGGTGAATGTGTGAATATATGAATGGAGGTTGAAAGAATGGATGGATGTAATCATGAATGTATCAGTCACTAGAAGGGCTACTTTTTTTTAAATTTAATTTTATTTATTTTTTTATACAGCAAGTTCTTATTAGTTATCCATTTTATACATATTAGTGTATATATGTCAATCAAAATCTCCCAATTCATCACACCATCCTCACCCCCACCATATTCCCCCCTTGGTGTCCATGTGCTGTTTTGTACCTCTGTGTCTCAATTTCTGCCCTGAAAACCAGCTCATCTGTACCATTTTCCTAGGTTCCACATATATGCATTAATATATATTTGTTTTTCTTTTTCTGACATACTTCACTCTGTATGAGAGTCTCTAGATCCATCCACGTCTCAGTTTCCTTCCTTTTCAGGGCTGAGTAATATTCCATTTTATATATGTACAACATATTCTTTAACCATTCATCTGTTGATGGGCATTTAGATTGCTTCCATGTACTAACTATTATAAATAGTGCTGCAGTGAACATTGGGGTGCATGTGTCCTTTGAATTATGGTTTACTCTGGGTATATGCCCAGTAGTCATATGGTAATTCTATTTTTAGCTTTTTAAGGAACCTCCTTACTGTTCTCCATAGTGGCTGTATCAATATACATTCCTACCAACAGTGCAAAAGGTTTCCATTTTCTCCACACACTCTTCAGCATTTATTGTTTGTAAATTTTCTAATGATGCCGATTCTAACTGGTATGAGGTGATACCTCATTGTAGTTTTGTTTTGTATTTCTCTAACAATTAGTGATATTGAGCAGCTTTTCATGTGCTTCTTGGACATCTGTATGTCTTCTTTGGAGAAATGGCTATTTAGGTATTCTACTCATTTTTGGATTTTTTTTTAATATTGAGCTGCATGAGCTGTTTATATATTTTGGAGATTAATCCTTTGTCCATCGATTCATTTACACATATTTTCTCCCATTCTGAGGGTTGTCATTTCATCTTGTTTGTAGTTTCCTTTGCTTTGCAAAAGCTTTTAAGTTTCATTAGGTCCCATTAGTTTATTTTTTATTTCCATTACTCTAGGAGGTGAATAAAAAAAGATTTTGCTGTGATTTATGTCAAAGAGTGTTCTTCCTATGTTTTCCTCTAAGAGTTTTATAGTGTACAGTCTTACATTTAGGTCTCTAATCCATTTTGAGATTATTTTTGTGTATGGTGTTGGGGAATGTTCTAATTTCTTTGTTTTACATGTAGCTGTCTGGTTTTCCCAGCACCATTTATTGAAGAGACTGTCTTTTCCCCATTGTTTATCCTTGCCTCTTTTGTCATAGATTAGTTAACCATAGGTGCATGGGTTTATCTCTGGGCTTTCTATCCTGTTCCATTGATCTGTATTTCTTTTGTTGTGCCACGACCATATTGCTTGATTACTGTAGCCTCGCAATATAGTCTGAAGTCAGGGAGTCTGATTCTTCTAGCTCCACTTTTTTCCCTCAAGACCTCTTTGGCTATTCAGGGTCTATTTTGTTTCCATACAAATTGTGAATTTTCTTGCTCTAGTTCTGTGAAAAATGCCATTGGTAGTTTCATAGGGATTGCATCACATCTGTAGATTTGGGTGGTATAGTCATTTTCACAATATTGACTCCTCCAATCCAAGAACATGGTATATCTCTTCATCTATTTGTATCATCTTTAATTTCTTTCATCAGTTTCTTATAGTTTTCTTCATAGAGGTTTTTTGTCTCCCTAGGTAGGTTTATTCCTAGGTATTTTATTTTATTTTATTTTTTTTGCAGTGGTAAATGGCAGTGTTTCCTTAATTTTTCCATCAGATTTCTCATCATTAGTGTATAGGAATGCAAGAGATTTCTTTGCATTAATTTTGTATCCGACAACTTTACCAAATTAATTGATTAGCTCTAGTAGTTTTCTGGTGGCATCTTTAGGTTTCTCTATGTATAGTATCATGACCTTTGCAAACAGTACAGTTTTACTTCTTCTTTTCCAATCTGTATTCCTTTTATTTCTTTTTCTTCTGTGCCTGCCATGGCTAGAACTTCCAAAACTATGTTGAATAATAGTGGTGAGAGTGGACATCCTTGTCTTGTTCCTGATCTCAGAGGAAATGCTTTCATTTTTTCACCATTGGGAATGATGTTTGCTGTGGGTTTGTCATATATGCCCTTTATTATGTTGAGGTAGTCTCCCTCTATGCCTAAGTTCTAGAGAGTTTTTAACATAAATCGGTGTTGAATTTTGTCAAAGGATTTTTCTGCATCTATTGAGATGAGTATATGGTTTTTATTCTTCAATTTGTTAATATCATGTATCACGTTGATTGATTTGAGTATATTGAAGAATCCTTGCATCCCTGGGTTAAAGCCCACTTGATCATGGTGTATGATCCTTTTAATGTGTTGTTGGATTCTGTTTGCTAGCATTTTGTTGAGGATTTTTGCATCTATATTCAACAGTGATATTGGTCTGTAATTTTCTTTTTTTGTAGTATCTTTGTCTGGTTTTTATCAGGGTGATGGTGGCCTCATAGAGTGAGTTTGGGAGTGTTCCTTCCTCTGTAATTTTTTGGAAGAATTTGAGAAGGATGGGTGTTAGCTCTTCTCTTAATGTTTGATAGAATTCACATGTGAAGACATCTGTCCTGGGCTTTTGTTGTTGGAAGATTTTTAATCACAGTATTAATTTCATTATTTCTGAGTGATCTGATCATATTTTCTATTTCTTTGTGGTTCAGTGTTGAAGGTTATACCTTTCTAAGAGTTGGTCCATTTCTTCCAGGTTGCCCATTTTATTGGCATAGAGTTGCTTGTAGTAGTCTCTTGAGGTGCTTTGCATTTCTGCTGTGTCTGTTGTAACTTCTCCTTTTTCTTTTCAAATTTTATTGATTTGAGTCCTCTCCCTCTTTTTCGTGATGAGGCTGGCTAATGTTATATCAATTTTGTTTATCTTTTCAAAGAACCATGTTTTAATTTTATTGATCTTTGCTATTGTCTTTTTTGTTTCTATTTCATTTATGTCTGCTCTGATTTTATGATTTCTTTCCTTCTGCTAACTTTGGGTTTTATTTGTTCTTCCATCTCTAGTTCCTTTAGGTGTAAGTTTAGGTTGTTTATTTGAGATGTTTGTTGTTTCTTGAGGTAGGATTTTATTGCTATAAACTTCCCTCTTAGAACTGCTTTTGCTGCATCTCATAGGTGTTGGATCATCGTGTTTTCATTGTCATTTGTCTCTAGGTATTTTTTGATTTCCTCTTTGATTTCTTCAGTGATCTCTTGGTTAAATAATAATGTATTGTTTAGCCCCCATGTGCTTGTGTTTTTTATGTTTTTTTCCCCTCTAACTGATTTCTAATCTCATAGTATTGTGGTCAGAAAAGATGCTTGATATGATTTCAATTTTCTTAAATTTACAGAGGCTTGATTTGTGACCCAAAATGTGATCTATCCTGGAGAATGTTCTGTGTGCAGTTGAGAAGAAAGTGTAATATGCTGGTTTTGGATGGAATGTCCTATAAATATCAATTAAATCTATCTGGTCTACTGTGTCATTTAAAACTGTGTTTCCTTATTAATTTTCTGTGTAGATGATCTGTCCATTGGTGTAATGGAGGTGTTAAAGCCCCCCACTATTATTGTGTTACTGTTGATTTCCTTTTTTATAGCTGTTAGCAGTAGCCTCAGGAATTGAGGTGCTCTTATGTTGGGTGCATATATATTTATAATTGTTATATCTTCTTCTTGGATTGATCCCTTGATCATTATGTAGTGTACTTCCTTGTCTCTTGTAACATTCTTTATTTAAAGTCTATTTTATCCAATATGAGTGCTGCTACACTAGCTTTCTTTTGATTTATATTTGCGGGAATATCTCTTTTTCCATGTCCTCACTTTCAGTCTGTATGTGTCCCTAGGTCTGAAGTGTGTCTCTTGCAGATGGCATATATATATATAGGTCTTGTTTTCATATCCATTCAGCAAGCCTGTGTCTTTTGGTTGGAACATTTAATCCATTCACGTTTAATGTAATTATCAATATGTATGTTCCCCTGACCATTTTCTTAATTGTTTTGGGTTTGTTTTTGTAGGTGCTTTTCTTCTCTTGTATTTCCCACTTAGAGACGTTCATTTAGCCTTTGTTGTACAGCTGGTTTGGTGGTGCTGAATTCTCTTAGCTTTTGCCTGTCTCTAAAGCTTTTGATTTCTCCATCGAATCTGAATGAGTTCCTTGCCAGGTAGGGTAATCTTGGTTGTAGGTTTTTCCTTTCATCACTTTAAATATGCCATGCCACTGCCTTCTAGCTTGTAGAGCTTCTGCTGAGAAATCACCTGTTAACCTTATCAGACTTCCCTTGAATGTTATTTGTCGTCTTTCCCATGCTGCTTTCAATAATTTTTCTTTGTCTTTAATTTTTGCCATTGTGATTACTATGTGTCTTGGCATGTTTCTCCTTGGGTTTATCCTGTATGGAACTCTCTGTGTTTTCTGGACTTGGGTGGCCATTTCCTTTCCCATGATAGGGAAGTTTTCGAGTAGAATATTTTCAAGTATTTTCTCAGGTCCTTTCTCTCTCTCTTCTCCTTCTGGGACCCCTATAATATGAATGTTGTTTCATTTAACGTTGTCCCAGAAGTCTCTTAGGCTGTTTTCATTTCTTTTCATTCTTTTTTCTTTACTCTGTTCCACAGCAGTGACTTCCACCATTCTGTCTTCCAGATTACTTATCCATTCTTCTGCCTCAGTTATTGTACTATTGATTCCTTCTAGTGTAGTTTTCATTTCAGTTATTGTATTGTTCATCTCCGTTTGTTTGTTCTTTAATTGTTCTAGGTCTTTGTTAAACCTTTCTTTCATCTTCTCGATCTTTGCCTCCATTCTTTTTATCTTTTTTTAAATTTTTTATTTTTTGTGATACATGGGTCTCTCACTGTTGCAGCCTCTCCCATTGCAGAGCACAGGGTCCAGACATGCAGGCTCAGCAGCCATGGCTCACGGGCCCAGCCGTTCCATGGCACATGGGATCTCCCCAGGCTGGGGCATGAACCTGTGTCCCCTGCATAGGGAGGTGGACTCTCAACCACTGCGTCACCAGGAAAGCCCTGCCTCCATTCTTTTTCCGAGGTCCTGGATCATCTTCACTATCATTATTTTGAATTCTTTCTCCGGAAGTTTGCCTATCTCCACTTCATTTAGTTGTTTTTCTGGGGTTTTATTTTGTTCCTTCATCTGGTACATAGCTCTCTGCCTTTTCATCTTGTCTATCTTTCTGTGAATGTGATTTTTGTTCCACAGGTTGCAAGATTGTTGTTCTTCTTGCATCTCCTGTCTGCCCTCTGGTGGATGAGGCTATCTAAGAGGCTTTTGCAATTTTCCTGATGGGAAGGACTGGTGGTGAGTAGAGCTGGCTGTCTCTCTGGTGGGCAGAGATCAATGAAACTTTAATCTGCTTGTCTGCTGATGAGTGGGGTTGGGTTCCAGTTCCTGTTGATTGGCTTGAGGCGACAACACTGTAGCCTACCCGGGCTATTTGTTGGGGCTAATGGTGGACTCTGTGAGCACTCATGCCAAGGAGTACTTCCCAGAACTTCTGTTGCAAGTGTCCTTGTCTTCACAGTAAGACACAGTCACCCCCGCCTTTTCAGAAGACCCTCCAACACTAGCAGGTAGGTCTGATCCAGTCTCTTGTGGGGTCACTGCTCCTTCCCCTGGGTCTCGATGCACACACTACTTTGTGTGTGCACTCCAAGAATGGAGTCTCTGTTTCCCAAGTCCTGTTGAAGTCCTGCAGTCAAATCCTTCTAGCCTTCAAAATCTGTTTCTCTAGGAATTCTTCCTCCTGTTGCCAGACCCCCAGGTTAGGAAGCCTGACATGGAGCTCAGAACCTTCACTCCAGTCGGTGGACTTCTGTGGTATAAGTGTTCTCCAGTTTTGTGAGTCACCCACCCAGCAGTTATGGATTTGATTTTATTGTGATTTCACCCCTCCTACAATCTCATTGTGGTTTCTCCTTTGTCTTTGAATTTGGGGTACTTTTTTGGTGAGTTTCAGTGTTTTCTTGTCAATGATTGTTCAGCAGTTAGTTGTGATTCCAGTGCTCTCACAGGGGGGAGAAGTGAGAGCACGTCCTTCTACTCCACCATCTTGAACCAATCCTCCCTAGAAGGGTTACTTTTAATTTTCTCCTACATACTTTACCAGGGTCACACTGTAATAGTACTCTCTGCCAGGAAACGTACTAAGTGTCTTAATTAATCCTCACATCAACTCTATCAGGAAGGCATGCTACCCTTATTTTATAAGTGTGAGAACTAAGGCTTAAGAGGTTATGTGACTGGCAGAAGATCTTAGAGATATTTAGTGGAGAAGACCATGATTTAAATATAAATCTAATTGAATCCAAAACCCCGATATCTATTAATATGTGTTGTTGTCCTATGTCAAATCCTGTGAGAGTTAAAACCCATAGCTTTGTGACACATAAACCAAATCATGAATACACAGAAAAGGTTATTCTAAATCTAACATTATTAAGAAAATTCCAAAACTGATTCCTTTTGCATAAAAGTATACCATGTTCAATAATTTCAAGCTGGCATTTATTTAGTTTGGTTGAGAAGCTAAACATTGAATTCCAACAAACCTGTATTTTAAGCTCCAATGGATAGTGGTGCTTGGTTGTGGAGAAACCTCTGTAGAATCCTGGGAGCATGAAAGAAGAAGTGCAGAAAGTTAGGTCAGAAGGTGAAGGCCCTGGGGGAAATGCCTAAGGGAATTAATAGGGTAGGATATTGACTGCTTTCTCCTCAAAAATTTTTAAATCTATTCAGGGATGGAAACATAAGCACTAACTTGGACTTTATTCCCCAGCCTCTAAAAGATAACATTTCTTGCTGGTTAACTTTACTGGATTTAAACATATTAGAGACAAGACATATTGTAAATAAATATTAATCTGGAATTTAACTCTATTCTAGTCAATCAGTGATGATTTTTTGTGGCTGCTATACAGTGCTTAAAATTCATTATGTTTACTTTTTGTCTTGCAGATTGTATTTTCTAACTAATAATTTCATTAGGAAAGCCAGTATAAGTCTATGCTCCAATTAAGAGTGAGGTGAGATTACCAACACTGAGAGTGTTGGTGTAAGAGCTGATAGGAAATAAACTGTGCCTCACTAACAAGTGAGATAGATAGTGCACACACTTAGGTATACAAGATGTCTGATGGGAAGATAATTGCCAACAGTTAAAAAGCTGAGGGGAGCCGACCATCACGATGGCAGAGGAGTAAGTTGTGGAGATCACCTTCCTCCCCACAAATACATCAAAATTACATCTACATGTGGAACAACTCCTACAGAACACCTACTGAACGCTGGCAGAAGCCCTCAGACCTCCCAAAGGCCAGAAAATCCCCACATACCTGGGTAGGGCAAAAGAGAAAAAAGCACAGAGACAAAGAATAGGGATGGGACCAGCACCACTGGGAGGGAGTTGTGAAGGAGGAGAAGTTTCCACACACTAAGAAGCCCTTTCACTGGTGGAGATGGGGGGGAGCTTCAGAACCATGAGGAGAGCACAAAACAGGGGTGCAGAGGTCAAAGCAGAGAGATTCCCACACAGAGCATTGGTTCTGACCAGCACTCACCAGTCTGAGACACTTATCTGCTCACCCACCAGGTCAGTGGAGGCTGGGAGCTGAAGCTCAGGCTTTGGAGGTCAGACCCCAGGGAGAGGACTAAGGTTGGCTGCGTGAAGACAGCCTGAAGGGGGCTAGGGCACCACAGCTAGCTGGGAGGGAGTCAGAGAAAAAGTCTGGACCTGCCAAAGAGGCAAGAGACCATTGTTTCAGGGTGTGTGAAGAGAGGGGATTCCTTCCCTGTGGGCCCACAGAAGGCAGAGCACCACCTATGCAATCTCCAGAGATGGGCACAAGCCACAGCTATCAGCTTGGGCCCAGAGACAGGCATGAAACACTAATGCTGCTGCTGCTGTCACCAAGAATCCTGTGTGAAACAGAGGTCACTACCCACATCCTCCCCTGGAAGTCTATGCAGCATGCCACTGCCAGGGTCCCGAGATCCAGGGACAACTTCCCTGGGAGAACACACAGCGTGCCTCAGGCTGTTGCAATGTCATGTTGGCCTCTGTCGCTGCAGGCTCACTGTGCATTCCAATTATGACTACCATACCCCTCCCTCTCCCCAGCCTGAGAGAGCAAAGATCCCCCTAATCAGCCGCTGCATTAACCTCCTCCTCTCTGGGCAGGGAACAGGTGCCTAATAGTGACCTACACGCAGAGGTGGGACCAAAACCAAAGCTGAACCCCAGGAGCTGTGTGAACAAAGAAGGGAAAGGGAAATTTATCTGTGCAGCCTGAGGAGCAATAGACTAAATCCCCACTATCAACCTGATGAACCCTGCATCTGTGGAATATATGAATGTACCCAAAATTTAGGTGGTGGACTTTGGCAGCCAATGTAGACTTGGGGATTGCTGTCTGTGACTGATTTGTTTCTTTCAGGTTTATCTTAGTTTAGATTTTAGTTCTGGTTATCATTGGTGGATTTGTTTATTAGTTTGGATGCTCTTTTCTTTTATTGATTATTTATTAATATATTTATTGATTTATTTAATTTTTTAAATTTTATTATTTTTTTATTTTATTATTTTTAATTTATTATTTATTTTATTTTACTTTATTTATTTTTTCTCCCTTTTTTTCCTCCTTTTCTTCTGAGCCATGTGGCTGTTAGGGTCTTGGTGCTCCACCCAGGTATCAGACCTGATGCTCCGAGGTGGGAGAACTGAGTCCAGGACATTAGATGACCAGAGACCTCCCAGCCCCATGTAATATCAATCAGCAAGAGATCTCCCAGAGATCTCTATCTCAACACAAAGTCCCAGCTCCACCCAATGACCAGCAAGCTCCAGTGCTGGACACCCCATGCCAAACAACTAGCAAGGCAAGAACGTAACTCCACTCGTTACTAGAGAAGCTGCCTAAAATCATACTAGGCTCACAGACACCCCAAAACACACGACCAAACGTGGCACTGTGCATCAGAAAGACAAGATCCACTCCCATACACAAAAACATAGACACCAATCCCCTCCACCAGAAAGCCTACACAAGCCAGTGAACCAACCTCAACCACTGAGGGCAGACACCAAAAACAATGGGAACTAAAACTCTGCAGCCTGTGAAAAGGAGATACCAAACACAGTAAGTTAAACAAAATGAGAAGACAGAGAATTATGCAGCAAATGAAGGAGCAAGGTAAAACCTCACCTGACCAAACAAATGAAGAGGAAATAGGCAGTATACTTGAAAAAGTATAAAGAATAATGATAGGAAACATGATCCAAAATCTTGGAAATAGAATGGAGAAAACACAAGAAACAGTTAAGGAGGACCTAGAAGAACCAAAGAGTAAAGAAACAATGATGAACAGCACAACAAATGAAGTTAAAAATTCTCTAGAAGGAATCAATAGCAGAATAACTGAAGCAGAAGAAAGGATAACTAACCTAGAAGATAAAATATTGGAAATAACTACCACAGAGCACAATAAAGAAAAAAGAATGAAAAGAATTGAGGACAGTCTCATAGGTCTCTGGGATAAATTAAATGCACCAGCATTCAAATTATAGGTGTCCCACAAGAAGAAGAGAAAAAAAGTGTCTGAGAAAATATTTGAAGAGACTATAGTTGAAAACTTCCCAACATGGGAAAAGAAATAGTCAATCAAGACCAGGAAGCACAGAGAGTCCCATACAGGAAAAATCCAAGAAGAAACACGCCAAGACACATATTAATCAAACTATACAAATTAAATACAAAGAAAAAATATGAAAAGCAGCAAGGAAAAAACAATAAATAACATACAAGGGAATCACCATAAGGTTAACAGCTGATCTTTCAGCAGAAACACTACAAGCCAGAAGGCAATGGCTGGACATATTTAAAGTGATGAAAGGGAAAATTCTACAACCAATTTACTCTACCCTGCAAGAATCTCATTCATATTCAATGGAGAAATTAAAATGTTTAAAGACAAACAAAAATTAAGAGAATTCAGCACCACCAAACCAACTTTACAACAAATGCTAAAGGAACTTCTCTAGGCAGGAAGCACAAGACAAGGAAAAGACCTACATAAACAAACCCAAAACAATTAAGAAAATGGTCATAGGAACATACATATTGATAATTACCTTAAATAAAAATGGATTAAATGCTCCCAAAAAAGACATAGACTTACCAAATGGATACAAAAACAAATCCCATATATATGCTGTCTGCAAGAGACCCACTTCAGACCATGGGACACATACAGACTGAAAATGAGGGGATGGAAAAAGACACTGCATGCAAATGGAAATAAAAAAAAAAGCTAGAGTAGAAATCCTCATATCAGACAAAATAGACTTTAAAATAAAGACTATTACAAGAGACAAAGAAAGACACTACATAATGATCAAGGCATCAATCCAAGAACAAGATATAACAATTGTAAATATTTATGCACTCAACATAGGAGCACCTCAATACATAAGGAAAATGCTAACAGCCATAAAAGGAGAAGTAACATGGTAATAGTAAGGGACTTTAACACCTCATTTTCACCAATAGAGAGATCATCTGAAATGAAAATAAATAAGGAAACACAAGCTTTAAATGACACATTAAACAATATGGACTTAATTGATATTATAGGACATTCCATCCAAAAATAACAGAATACACTTTCTTCTCAAGTGCTTATGGAACATTCTCAAGGATAAATCATATCTTGGGTCACAAATCAAGCCTTGGTAAATTTAAGAATATTGAAATCATATCAAGTATCTTTTCTGACCATGCTACAAGACTAGATATCAATTACAGGAAAAACACTGTAAAAAATAGAAACACATGAAGGCTAAACAATATGCTATTAAGTAGGGCTTCCCTGGTGGTGCAGTGCTTAAGAGTCTGCCTGCCGATGCAAGGGACATGGGTTTGTGCCCCGGTTTGGGAAGATCCCACATGCCGTGGAACAGTTAGGCCCGTGAGCCATGGCCATTGAGCCTGTGCGTCCAGAGCCTGTTTTCTGTAATGGGAGAGGCCACAACAGTGAGAAGCCCTCGTACTGCAAAAAAAAAAAAAAAAAAAAAAAAATGCTACTAAGTAACAAAGAGATCACTGAAGAAGTCAAAGACAAAATAAAAAAATACCTAGAAACAAATGACAATGAAAAGACAATGAGCCAAAGCCTATGGGATGCAACAAAGCAGTTCTAAGAGGGAAGTTTATAGCAATACAAACCTACCTCAAGAAACAAGAAAAATGTCAAACAACCTAACCTTACACCTAAATAAATTAGAGAAAGAAGAAGAAGAACAACAACAAAAACCAAAGTTAGCAAAAGGAAAGAAATCATAAAGATCAGATCAGAAATAAATGAATAAAATGAAGTAAACAATAATAAAGATCAATAAAACTACAAGCTGGTTCTTTGAGAAGACAAACAAAATTGATAAATCCTTAGCCAGACTCATCAGGAAAAAAAGGGAGGAGATTCAAATGAATAGAATTGAAAATGAAAACAGAGAAGGAACAATTGACTCTGCAGAAATACAAAGCATCATGAGAGACTACTGCAAGCAACTATATGCCAATAAAATGGACAACCTAGAAGAAGTGGACAAACTCTTTGAATAGCAGAACATTCCAAGACTGAACCAGGAAGAAATAGAAACTATGAACTCACGAATCACAAGCAATGAAATTGAGACTGTGATTAAAAATCTTCCAACAAATCTACAAAAAATGGTACAGATGAACTGGTTTGCAAGGCAAAAACAGAGTCACATATGTAGATTACAAATGCGTGGACACAAAAGGGGGAAAGTAGGGGCAGGGTGATGGTGGTGGAATGAATTGGGAGATTGGGATTAACACATATACACTAATATGTATAAAATGGATCACTAATAAAAACCTGCTGTACAAAAAAGAAAAATAATCTTCCAGCAAACAAAATCCCAAAACCAGATGGCTTCACAGGTGAATTCTATCATATATTTAGAGAAAAGCTAACACTTATCCTTCTCAAATTTTTCCAAAATATAGCAGAGGGAGGAACACTCCCAAACTCATTCAACAAGGCATCAATCACCATGACCCCAAAACAAGACAAATATATCACAAAGAAAGAAAAGTAAAGGCCAATGTCACTGATAAACATAGATGCAAAAATCCTCAACAAAATACTAGCTAACAGAATCCAACAGCATGATCAAGTGGGGTTTACCCCAGGAATGCAAGGATTCTTCAATATACGCATATCAATCAATTTGACAAAACATATTACAAACTGAAGGTGAAAAACCATGATAATCTCAATAGTTGCTGAAAAAGTTTTTTACAAAATTCATCACCCATTAATTATAAAAACTCTCCAGAAAATAGGTATAGAGGGAACCTACTGCAACATAATAAAGGCCATATATGAGAAACCGCAGCTAACCTCATTCTCAATGGTGAAAAATTTAAAGCATTTCCTCTAAGATCAGGAGCAAAACAAGGTTGCCCACTCTCACCATTATTGTTCAACATAGTTTTGGAAGTTTTAGCTACAGTAATCAGTGAAGAAAAACAAATAAAAGGAATCCAATCGGAAAAGAAGTAAAACTGTCACTCTTTTCAGATGACATGGTACAATACATGGAGAATCATAAAGATGCTAACAGAAAACTACTAGAGCTAATCAATGAATTTGGTAAAGTAGCAGGATACAAAATAAATGCACAGAAATCCCTTGCATTCCTATACACTAATGATGAAAAATCTGAAAGAAAAATTAAGGAAACACTCCCATTTTCTATTACAATAAAAAGAATAAAATACCTAGGAATAAACTTACATAAGGAGACAAAAGACCTCGATGCAGAAAACTATAAGACACTGATGAAAGAAATTAAACATGATACAAACAGATGGAGAAATATACCACGTTCTTGGATTGGAAGAAGCAACCTGGTGAAATATCACTATACTAGCCAAAGCAGTCTACAGATTAAATAAAATCTCTATCAAACTACCAATGGCATTTTTCAGAGAAGTAGAACAAAAAATTTCACAATTTCTATGGAAACACAAAAGACCCTGAATAGTCAAAGCAATCTTGAGAAAGAAAAATGGAGCTGGATGAATCAGGCTCCATGACTTCAGAGTATACTACAAAGATACAGTAATCAAGACAGTATGGTAGTGGCACAAAACCAAAAATTTATATCAATGGAACAGGATAGAAAGCCCAGAGATAAATCCATGCACAAATGATCACCTTATCTTTGATAAATGAAGCAAGAGAATACAATGGAGAAAAGACAGCCTCTTCAATAACTGGTGCTGGGAAAACTGGACAGCTACCTATAAAAGAATGAAATTAGAACACTTCCTAACACCATATGCAAAAATAAATTCAAAGTGGATTAAAGACCTAAATATAAGGCCAGACACTATGAAACTCTTAGAGGAAAACATAGGCAGAACACTGTATGACATAACTCACAACAAGATCCTTTCTGACCAACCTCCTAGAGAAATGGAAATAAAAACAAAAATAAACAAACAGGACCTAATGAAACTTACAAGCTTTTGCAGAGCAAAGGAAACCATAAACAAGATGAAAAGACTACCCTCATAATGGGAGAAAATATTTGCAAACAAAGCAATGGACAAAGGATTAATCTCCAAAATACACAAGCAGTTCATGCAGCTCAATTTCAATAAAACAAACAAACCAATCCAAAAATGGGCAGAAGACCTAAATAGACATTTCTCCAAAGAGCATATACAGATTGCCAACAAACACATGAAAGGATGCTCAACGTCACTAATCATTAGAGAAATGCAAATCAAAACCACAATGAGGTATCAACTCACACTAGTCAGAATGGCCATCATCAAAAAAATCTAGAAACAATAAATGCTGGAGAGGGTGTGGAGAAACGGGAACACTCTTGCACTGTTGGTGGGAATGTAAATTGATACAACCACTATGGAGGACAGTATGAAATTTCCTTAAAAACCTAAAAATAGGATTACCATATGACCAGCAATCCCACTACTGGGCAAATAGCCAGAGAAAACCATAATTCAAAAAGACTCATGAGGGTTCCCTGGTGGCACAGTGGTTGAGAGTCCACCTGCCAATGCAGGGGACATGGGTTCATGCCCCAGTCTGGGAGGATCCCACATGCCATGGAGTGGCTGGGCCCCGTGAGCCATGGCCACTGAGCCTGCACATCTGGAACCTGTGCTCCACAACGGTAGAGGCCACAACAATGAGAGGCCCATGTACCACAAAAAAAAAAAAAAAAAAAAAAGGCTCATGGACTGGACCTTACCAAAAATGATATCCCACATCCAAGACAATGGAGAAATCACAATGAGATCTTACGAAGGGTGCAATCACAGCAAAATCTAATCCCATAACTGCAGGGTAGGTGACTAACAGACTGGAGAAGACTTATACCACAGAAGTCGACCCACTGGAGTGAAGGTTCTGAGACCCACGTCAGGCTTCCCATACTGGGGGTCCAGCAATGGGAGGAGGAATTCCTAGAGAATCAGACTTTGAAGGCTAGTGGGATTTGATCGCAGGATTTTGACAGGACTGGGGGAAACAGAGACTCCATTCTTGCATGGCACACACAAAATAGTGTGTGCATCGGGACCAAGGGGAAGGAGCAGTGATCCCAGGGGAGACTGAATAGACCTACATGCTAGTGTTGGAGGGACTCCTGCAGAGGCAGGGTGTGTGTGTGTCTCACTGTGAGGACAAGAACACTGGCAGCAGAAGTTCTGGGAAGTGCTCCTTGGTGTGAGCCCACCCAGTGTCTGCCATTAGCCACACCAAAGAGCCCAGGTAGGCTCCAGTGTTCAGTTGCCTCAGGCCAAACAACCAGAAGGGAGGGAACCAAGTCCCTCACATCAACACTCAAGCAGATTAAAGTTTTAATGAGCTCTGTGCACCAGAGCAACAGTCAGCTCTACCCACCATCAGTCCCTCCAATCAGGAAAAATGCAAAAACCTCTTAGATAGCCACATCCACCAGACGGCAGACAGGAGATACAAGAAGAACAACAATCCTGCAGCCTGTGGAACAAAAATCACATTCACAGAAATATAGACAAGATGAAAAGACAGAGGGCTATGTACCAGATGAAGGAACAAGATAAAACCCAGAAAAACAACTAAATGAAGTGGAGGTAGGCAAACTTCCAGAAAAAGAATTCAGAATAAC